>NC_088346.1:38350000-38457500 GCF_036884655.1 Musa acuminata AAA Group | reverse complement strand
ATACTTTTCAAAATTCTTTCGAATCTAATTAAGTAAAATTATTTTTAAATAAATTTTATTTTATTTATTTTAATTTTAAATATCTTTTTATATTTTATCAATTAATGGGTCAAGTGAGAGAATATTAGATTTTGTGACCCATTATAATTGGATAAGATATATATAATATAACTAATTAGATTTTGAGAATATAGGCCAATAGAAAAAAAAGTCTACTTAAAATATGATTCCTTAGGAGATAAACTTGATGAGAGGAACTCTCCTAATTATTTATCCTAAACCTTTTGCTCTCGCCTATAAATAGACATGACTATTTGAGACTAAATAAGAGGAACAAAGATTATAGTTGAGGGATTAAAGTCTCTCTCAACTCTTTTATGTAACGATCAATTTAAGTGGTCATGTCAAACGAGAAAAAAAAAAAAAAAGGAGAAGAATAGATTAACAGTAGATCTTGGATATAAAGACGATGCCTTTGTATATCTTTTTTAATGATATCAAAAGATATGTATTGTAAAATCAGATCTAATTATTTAATTATAATTTTAATATAAAAAATTATTTTCACATTTCACATAACATATTATAAATTTTATGCTAATACTTTCTATATCCTTCTGTTCCATCATGCAACATTGACAAAGTAACGCTTGTTTGGACTTTGCTCTTGTCAATATCACTGCACCGGAGTCCTTGCATATGACGTGTACCACACACATCAATGCTCAATAAGTGCACCAACATAGCAGAAGCTTCATGGCAGGGAAGCCATTCTTGACCAAGAAAGATGGAATTCAAAGTTCCATGTCCATGAGATAAGTACACTTCATCCATGAGCAAACACTCAGTCTTTGTACGAATTAGTATGAATTGTTTATGCATATTGTGGGGATGACCTTGTCCTTTTTGTTGGAACACATTAAATACATCTTCTCCATTTATGGAAGGATAAGAGAACAAGGACAGGAGGAGAGCCAAACACAACCACTGTGCATAATGCTGTGCTTATTTATTTGGAGCAGAATATTGGACACAAAAAGTATATCATTACTTTGAGTCGATATTATATTCTTGACAGGCTGAATAACTTGGTGGTACACATATTAATTGATATTTTATTTAAATGACAATATAAAGTAAGAAAAACATGTTTTATATAACTATATTTATTTTATAACAAAGGAGTTGCAAACAATTCTAATTGGACAAGTAGAAATAGTTCAACTCTATTCGTCATCATCATTATTATTTTAATAAGAGTGAATAATTCTTCATTTTTAGGTGTATCTATTCAAAATATTCATATGTGCAATAACAATCAAAGAAGATTAGAAAATAATACTACATATTGAAATGGAAAGAGTTGAGTGATATATATATGTCTAGCTCATTACATAACGTTCTAATTTCTGTGTGTGTTTGATTATATATATATATATATATAATTAAATCCTAATATCGAGATTTGTACCATAATTTTTTTTCTCGTGTTTAAAAGGTTAAGTATCTAACTGTAAATATTGGTAAATAATATAAGTTATTTAATCTTTTTGCTAGCTTGAATGATTATTTGACTGAGACAATATTCTGAATAAGAATAAATAGCGACACCTACTGCAGCTTTCTCAGGATGATTTAAACCCGCTATCTTGGAGCGACTCTCACCTTAGAAAGGACGCATCTCCAATGGCTCATGTATTAGGTTCCTCGGCTGTTGCCCAATGACGACAACTTCTTTCCTGTTTGGTGACGGGACAAGCAGACACTAAACCAAGAGAAGCTCCACATGTCTTTTTTCAGACAATGCCACTCCAATTTACGTGTACGCCATCATTCGATTAACCGCAGCCGTTAGATCAATAGATCTTCACAGACCCGGTGACGCGGCACTCTTTTGTCTCATCTCGCCGCCGTACGTCATCCGCCCCGACTTCCTTGTCGCGGCCTCACTCCAACTTTTCTTTGCTCCGGTCCCCGTTCCCATCCATGTTTCTTCCATCTTTTCGAGTATAAATCACGCACCTGATGCTTACCAACGTTCGACAGCCACGCCTAAGAACCACCGATCTCCCACCCCACAATTCACGATGGATCCTTCATATCTCCTGTCCCAGAGTTACGACGAATTCTCGCCGGAAGATTCCTATCCCCTCCCCTTCGACGTCAACGACAGCGACGAGATGCTCCTGTTCGACACACTGGCGGAGGCCACCCCTTCGAACCCGGTCCTGGCAGGGGAGGGTCGACCGACGGGCGAGCCGTGCTACCGCGGCGTCCGTAAGCGGCCGTGGGGGAAGTTCGCGGCGGAGATAAGGGATTCGACGCGGGGAGGGGCGCGGGTGTGGCTGGGGACGTTCGACACCGCGGAGGCCGCCGCCCTGGCGTACGACCAGGCGGCGTTCTCCATGCGGGGGCGGCTCGCCGTGCTCAACTTCCCAGTGGAGCAGGTGCAGGAGTCCTTGCAAGAGCTCGAATGGGATAAGGACAACTGCTCCCCCATCATGGCACTCAAGAAGAAGCACTCATTAAGGAGGAGGAGGAGACCTGCAGTGAGCGGGAAGACCAAGGTGGCACAGAGCAGGATACAGAGTGTCCTAGAACTGGAGGACTTGGGCACAGATTACTTGGAGGAGTTACTGAGAGTTTCCGAACTTGCATAACTCAGTAAACCTGCTCCCTGCAGCTCAAATCAAACTCCATGGAACTCGGATCCAGCTTTCGGTTCCTTGATCATTATTTATTCTGCTTGCATCATTACTTGGTCCCCCAAAATGATGTAACAGGAAAATGTATGTGTTTCAGATCCGTTGAATCCATGCAAAGATGAGCGCGATGGCTTTGCTTGCTTTACACCAAGTAATATGTAGATCGGCGGCTACTGTGACATGCATTATATATAAAGTCCTATGACAGCGGAGATTCTTGCACATATTTGACCTACCATATGTCGCATCTACGGAACCCACGAGGACAATCCCATGTCAGAATCCGTCTCCATGTCGCTTTACGAAGCTTTCACGTAAATTTTCTGACATAACATGTGAGCCAAACACAGATATGGTCTTCACTGATGAGAAAGATCAATGATGCAAGATGTGAACCAAACAGAGATATGTCTTGATAATTTTCTAGACGTATCAATTACAATATCTTCTAAAAGGATTTTACCTTATTCTAAAATATCTATGATATTTTTCATCTTTCCAAAAATCCATGCCCTTTTAAATATCTTCCTTCATCTTAGATAATCAAACGAAGACTATCCTTGATTAAATTAAGCTAATTTCAATACTCTCCCTTAAGCTTAATTTTGCATTCATCCATAATGCTTAAAAGTGACTTAAACTTAGTAAGAACTCCAAGTAGTTTGGTGATCATATCGGCTACTTTGTCAGACATGGATAAGTTCTAACTTAACTTTTTTATATTATTATGGATACTTGGTCTTATTTTTTTTAAAAAAAATTATATTGAATCTCAAGAGCTTATTATTTTATCTATTTTTTTTTTAAAATTTTCTACTTGGTCTTAAGTCTTGACATGACTTGGATCTGAAATAAAAAAGTTAATTTTTTTACTAAGATAAATAGCATGTTTCCTGTCACAATATAAAATAAACTTTTTTTGCTTAAGTCCTATCCCTTTTAGGTGCTTTTTATTCCATAAAAATTCTTTATAAACGTCTATTGCTGATATATACTAAATTTCAAAGGAAAACAAATAAGACACATTTTTATAGTTTTGATTGTCAAGACACTTATCCCCCTGAAAATGATATCAAGTAATCAAAGATAGACTTTCTATAATTAATATCATCATATATGTCTCTGTGTAGTCAATAAATACAGTTTTTCTAGTAACAAAGCACAAACATAATCTAAGTGCCTTTAAGATATTTGAAAATCCACTTAACTACTACTTAGTATTCTTTTTTAGAATTAAAGAGAAACCAACTAATCACACCACTACATAAGTAATATTTGACAAATAGGTTTAGACGTGCTGATGTTAAATTTGTCAAGAACCTTTTGGACATATATCTCGTGAGATAAATAAAGTTTATTATTGTTCTTGTTACAAACAATTCTCATACCAAGAATATGTTTTGCTAGACCTAAATCTTTTTATAGCAAAAGTCTTTCTCAACTCTCCTTTTTTATTTGTAATTTTCTTAGTATAATGATCAACAATTAATATGTCATCCATATATAACAAGAAAATAATAAAATTACTATTAAAAAAATATCTCACGTAAATACAATGATCAGAAATACTTCTATCATACTCATGATCTCTTATAAAAAAATAAAATATTTTATACAATTATCTTGGTAGTTGCTTGAGACCATACAAATATTGAATCTCAAATTTTAATGATGAAATTAATTGATGAAGTTATGAACTAATATACATTTAAGATAAGTGACACAGGAAAAACTTTGATCGTGGACTTGAATTATGAAAGCAGAATCTAACATTGGGCCGGAGAGCATCATGTCGGATGATTGGTCGACGTGCTAGAGGATAGACTTTGTGCCATGAGTTCGAGCATCGGGCGAAAAGAATCGGGCATTGCACTAAGATGATTGGGTATTGCGGAAAGTCAACATATCGATTAGGTAATACGTCGAATGAGAGAATGATGTACCGAAGGATCAAACAAAGTGCTAGATGAACCAATGACATGCTATATAACACAGGCTTCATGATTGTAATTAAGTCTTGGTCGAAGTTTAGAGTCTAATTGAGCCAATTTTGAGGTGTAACTATATAAACTCAATTAGGGCCCATTGGGCCTAAGTTAGGGTTGTTTTGGGCTAAGTAGAATGCCCATTCAATGACCCTTAGTTGGCCCAAGCGGTGGCACCGCTTGAGGCTTGGCCTCCCAGGGAGTTTGGGCGATGGTACCGCCTATCATGTGATAGTACTACTAGAGCCTAATTTTCGAGGTTTTGTCAAGCGATCATACCACCTAGACTGGGTGGTGGTACCGCCCAGTGTTAGTCTACAAGTGGTGGTACCACCTAATATCCTAGAAACCCAGGATGAGACCCTTTTTAGCTCTAAATTTGAATCTATTTGGGATCTATAAATACCCCAGCTATTCCTGCTTGAAGTAGAAAGAAAAAAGAGCAGAAAGGAGTTGTTATTCTGAGTTGAAAAAGTGCTAAGTGTCCTCCTCCTCTTTAAGTTTCAAGCTTACTCTAAAAGAGGTATGAGGCTTGTAAATGTTATCTCTTAAACTCGAGAAAAAAAGAAAGAGTTGTAAGGGCAGTTGATCTTCGCCGATTGAAAGAAGATCGGTAGTGAATGTCGTGGCCCCGACGAAAGAGGAATTGGGAGTGGATGTAGGTCACGATGATTGAATCACTATAAATCTGGTATGCACTTTTCCTTTGCTACTTATTTTTATTACTTAGCTGCTCACTTTACTTTACATTTACTTTAAGACAAGCTTAAACACTTTCCGATATAGGCTTTATCGAAATAGTTTTTCTATATTGAATAAGTTTTCAAATCGACATAATTTTTACATAAGCGCTAATTCACCCCATCCCCTCCCCCGCCCCTCTCTTAGTGTAAATTTCGGTCATAACAGTTGGTATCAGAGCTAAATTTCTCTCTATTTGGTTTAACACCCAAAAGAGATGGCTTTTTTCGGCTTTCAAGAGGGTCATTCTATTCATTCATCCTCCTATATTCAATAGGATGGACTACACATATTGGAAAATATGTATGAGAGTTTTATTGCTTTCTATAGATTTAATATTATAGAATATTATTGAAAATAACTTTCAAAAACCCTCTAGACTAATGAACGAATGGATTGATCTAGAGAAGAAAATATTTTCTTTAAATACTAGAGCTATGAACGCTTTATTTTGCGCCTTAGACAAAAAATAATCGTATTCCTTTATGCAAAACTACAGATGAGATTTGGCACATACTAGAAGTAAAAGAATCTAAGATAAATCTTTTATTGCATGATTTTGAATTATTTCAAATGAAGCCAAACGAAACCATTATTGACATGTACACCCGTTTTATGGATGTCATTAATGGCCTGAAAGTTCTTGACAAATATTTTTCTAATCTTAAACTTATAAATAAGATTCTAAGATCCCTTCCAAAAAGTTAGAATCCAAAAGTAATGGTAATATAAGAAGCAAAGGACATGATCAATTTTTCGCTTGAAGAACTTATCGGGTCTTTAATGACCTATGAAATGGCATGTATTGCACATGACGCACATGAGAATAACTTTTCAAAGAAGAGAAAGGATTTGATACTTAGAATAAAAGAAGATCACTTGAGTGAAAGCTCAAGTGATAATGACCTTAAACTCCTCACAGTAAAATTAAAGAAGCTAATAAAATAAGAATTTAAGAATAAAAATGAACTTAAAAAAGATAAAACAACTTGCTACGAATTTAATCGACTAAGGCACTTTAAAAGCGAATGTCCGCAAGTGAAGAAGAAACTACAAAAGAAGATAACACACTTAAGGCGACCTAGGATGATTCGAGTCCATCCGAAGACAAGGAGCAAACCGATAAAGAAGAGGTGGCAAACTATGCCTTGGTGGCTTTCGACAACGAGGTAAGTGACTCAACCAAAACCCCTTTATTTTATTATGAAATTACTTAATGTATTTCATAAGTTATTTTTAAATTAGTATATAAAATATAAAAAAAGGGATCATGCTTCTCTTTCTAGTTATTTTGAAAAATTAAAAAAATTGAGTATGATAATTGAAGAGTTATATTCACTTAAGAAAAAAAATGCATTACTACAACAAACAAAATGATTTTGATTGAAAATGCTTTGTGTTTAATAAAACCATGCTTGATGATATAATGATGCATGATGATTTAAAATAATGATGATTTTTATAATTTATGATTTATTGATACTCTTGTGATAAATCTTATTTTTCAGTTTTAAATAATAATGCATATTTTTGTTTGGCATAAAAGATAAAGGTATACTTGTATGAAATAAATCACATAAATTGAAACACATAAAAAAGGAGAAAGCATTATTCTTAAAAATGTCTCTATCCCTAAAATCTTATCGAGTTTTCAACAAGAGATTAATGAATCTATTTATGACATTTTGAATCTCGATGATTTGATGATTTGAATTTAAATGAGTTTTATCTATATTATGATATTAAATTCTCGAAGTTATAACTTGAGATTTTCTTTATATGAATCAAGACCCTTTACTCTTTATTCTTGTATGATTCTTACATTTTGTTAAAGAGAATATTTATCCAAATGAATCATGATTTTTTTCTTGATTTCTCGAAATTCATTACTTAAATTTCTTTTGAAGATCTTTTGTTATTTGATCTCCTAAGTTTTCTTTTTTATTATTTTAGAGGAGATTTATCAAAATGAATAATGTCTTTTGGTATTTACATGATCTTTGATATTATCTTTCATAATATGATTTTCATTATGTATAATTCCTTTGTATTTATGGTTGTAAACCTTATATTATGAGTAGAGCATTGATTTAAAAAAACAAAAATTATACTATTTTATTCTTTCACTTTTCTTCTTTCTTGTTTATGATGACAAAGGGGAGAAAGAAAATTACTAGCACATCAAGAGAACCAAAATTGTTAGCTTGAATGTCAAACTTAAGCATGTTAAATCTCCTAAATGCATAAATTCTTCTTATACATTTTTTTGATCATAATCTTGATTTCTCGATTTTGATGACTTGAGATTTTTTATGCATGAATCAAGTTCTTCTATGTTTCTTTTTGCTATAGAGAAGTTTTTATCCTAATCATGATCTTGATTTCTCGATATTTGATACTTGAGATTTTTTTTGTGAATCAAGATCTCTTATTTAATCTCCTATGTTTCTCTTTGCCATTTACTAAAGAGAAAAATTATTCAAGTGAGTCATGATTGTTCTTTTGATTACAACTTGAAAGTTTTCTATGAATCAAGATTTTTTTACTTTATTAAAGAAGAGATGTATTCAAATTAACCATGATATGTCACATGAATTCTTGATGTTTATGATTTGAATTTTATTATGTACAATTGCCTTATATTTATGATTTGTATATCTCATGATATGATTGAATCATTCATGTAAAAAAAAGAAGAAAAATTATACTATCGTATTCTTCCCTTCTCTTTGACAATAACAAAGGGGGAGAAAAGTCTTGCTAGCTTACACATCATAAAGAAAAAAAAATTACTAGCTTGTACATTACAAAAGGAAGCAAAAATTACTATATTGCCCATCTCAAGATTCAAAACTTGCAAACTTATCTCAAAAGAGAACAAGAATTGCTAACTTGTAATCTCAAGATAAGCAAAAGTGCTATCTTGCTCATCTCAAGAAGCAAAGAATTGCTAAACTTGCACATCACAAGATAAGCAAAAGTGCTATCTTGCTAGCTTGCATATTCTAAAATGGTGTAAAACTTGTTATTTACAATCTTGCATTCTTTTTTAAAAACTTACTAGCTTAAACATCGCAAAGAAAAGCAAACATATTATCTTACACATCTCAAGAGAAGCAAAAATTTTGCTAATTTTTATATCTAAAAAACTTGCTATCTTACTGGCTTGCATATTTAAAAAATTTGCTAATTACATTTTTCTCCTTTTTGTTGATGACAAAGAGGGAGAAGTTATGATGATGATATAAAATTATGCATGAAACATGTTAGGAAGGAGTTGGCACTAGGGGGGGGGGGGGGGGTGTTTGAATTGGTGCAGTGGTAAACTACATTGGTTCTGAAATTTTTCATATGATAAAAACTGAATCGTAAAGATGCTTAAGTTGAAAGCGTGTTCGTAAACGTATTAAAGGCAGTTTGTAGTTTAAAGTAAATTGCTCAAAAGAAATGTAAACCAGATTTTTATAGTGGTTCAGTCGTCGTGACCTACATCCACTCCACCGATTCCTCTTCCGTCGAGGCCACCGGCATCCACTATCGGTCTTCCTTCAATAGGCGAAGACCAACTACCTTTTACAGCTCTTTCTCCTTTTATCAAGTTTAGGAGATAACTCTTACACCCCCACTTACTCCTCTCTCAAACTATACTAACACTTGGATCTTTTGAGAGGAGTCCACACAAGATTACAGCAGCGTTTCTTTTCTTTTTCAATCTTAATACTTGTGTAAGTTAACTAGGGATGAGAGGGGTATTTATAGGCTTCAAGTTGATTCAAACTTGGAGCCTAAAAATGTCTCATCCCGGGTTTCTTGGGTATGGGCGGTGCCACTACTAGTGCTGGGCGGTACCACCGCTAGTGTCAGTCTGACACTGACAATAGGTGGTACCATCACCCAGTTTGGTGGTACCACCGCCTGACACCCTGCACTAGGCGGTACCACCGCGTGATAGCCTCTTGGAGATTATGTCTGGGCGGTACCACTGCCCAGACCGACGATACCATCGTGTGACACAGTCTTGAAGACTATGCCACAATGGTGCCACATATTGGGTCACTATTTGGGCCTTTCACTTGACCCAACACAGTTCATACATGGGCCGAACTGGCCCTAATTGGGTTGGCCCAATTCCAATCCCAATTATGTGCTAACTACGAAATCTAAGATATTTATTAAGCTAAACAAGTTTGTAAGTCTAGGTTTCTTTCGGCGAGCTTCCGACGATCTTTCGATGAACTTCCAATGATCTCTCGGCAATGTTCCAGTGGACTCCTAGTAAGCTCCTGGACTTCACAATGATCTTCTTAGCAAGTTCCGACGAGCTTCTTTGGCAAGCTCCTGGACTCCAGCAGAACTTCCGACGAATATCCGGATTTTCGGCAAACTCTCGAACTCCCAACAAAATCGCGGTCTTGCCTCTAGGACTTTATTTTTCTTTATGCCTTGCTATCGTAGTTAATCCTGCAAACATAAAAATCTACTTCGATCTAGATAATTAATACTAAGCTAATCAGATGTTATCCGGCATGTCATTGGTTCATCGATGCCTCGTCCGATTATTCGACGCATCGTCCTCTCTTGCTGCCTATTGCCCAATCGTCTAGTTGACCTCCGCAACTCCGATTTCCTTGGCACAATATATGCTCTTCTTGGCTCGATGCCCGAACTCATAGCCCGAAGCCTTCGGTCGATACGTCAACCAATCCTTCGGCTCGACGTCCAATCTTCTGACATGTTTTTCTCTAGCCCAACATGTTTCTTCCTACTTCAATTGTCTCTCCCTGATCGAAGCTTCCCGCATCACTCAAAATGCAGATCAAATCATAAATACTATCAATTAGTTTCATCATCAAAATCTGAGATTCAACGATCTCTCCTTTTTTTATGATAACAACCAATTAATGATGGAGTTAACCTTAACTCCCCCTATCAATATGTCATATTGATAGAACTCTTGGTTCAAAAATCAAAGAAATATGTTATCATAATTTTTTACATAACATCATCATATTTCACCCTCTTTGTCATCAACAAAAAGGAGAAGTGCAACAATCAAGTGTTTGAGATATGCAAGTTCAAATCATTGCATTATGGACATAATCTCAAGTTTTATCATCATGCAAGTTTTATAACATACAACTAGCAAATTTGTTCATCACCTTACAACATGCATAATCAACAAATTATCATTAATTTTGAAGATGTGCAAGATTGTAAATTTTGCAAGTTTGCATTTTTGCTTCTTAAGATAGGCAAGCTAGCAATCTTCGGTGATGTGAAAAGATAGCATTTTCTTCTCTTTTGAGAAGTGTGATTTTTGCTTCCTTTGCAAAACACAAGCTAACAAAATTTTACATCATTTTACAAGCAATCTAGCAAAAATTTTGAGTTTTGCAAGTTTGTAAATTTTGCTAGAAGTGTAAGTTAGCATGTTTTGCATCTTGAGATAGGTAAGATAGCACTTCTTGGTGATGTTCAAGATAGCAAGTTCTACATCATGTATGCTAGTGAATTTATATTATTTTAGAGTATGCAAGCTAGCAATTTTACACATGAAAGTTAGCAAAATTTTACATCTTTTGAGATGTGCAATATAGACTGTTTTTGCATCTTCTTGAAATGTGTAATGTAGCAGACATTTCTTCTCTTGAGAATTGCAAGATAGTACTTCTTGCTTTTCTTTTGAGATGAGTAAGCTAACAAGTTTGCATTTTTTTTGTGATATGCACGCTAGCAATTATTTCTCCCCCTTTATCATCGGCAAAAAGAGGGAAATAATAATACAATAATGTAATTCATTTCCCTTTACTACAAGCTTCAAATCATGACAAAGATAAATAACAAAGATGAAAAATCAAGTCATGAATGTTAAAACAATTTTTCATCATGAATATTTTATCATTGCATGCATCATTATCATAAGTTGAAGTATTGCATGCATAATACCAAATCATCATTCATAATTACATAAATATTCCAAGCATTATTTCAATCATAAAAAATGAGAGATCAAGTCTAAAATTCGAAAAATCAAGATCATGATCCGAAAAATATATAAGAAAATTTTATGCATTTAGGAGCTCTAACATGTCTAAGTTTATCATTCAAGCTATCAAATTTGGCTCTCTTGATATGCTAGCTATTTTCTTTCCCCTTCTGTCATTGTAAACAAGAAAGAAAGAAAGAACATAATGGTGTAAATGTTCAAGTCATCACAAAAATACAAATGTGTCATATGAAAATCATGATATGAAAGATATTAATATCAAATCATGAATGCCATAAGACATGATTTATTTCAACAAATCTCTCTTTTTTTATAAATGATAAAAAGAAACATAAGAGATCAAATGATATAATATCTTAATTCATACATAAGAAATCTCAAGTTATAAATCTAAAAAAATTAAGATAAAGCTCATTCAAATTCAAATCAAAATCATTTTCAAGAGATTCATAAAAAATATAGATAGATTCATTAATCTCTCCTTTTTGAAAATCGATAAAGTAGAGAAAAAAAAATTTCAAGGAGAAAGCTTTCCTCTTTTTAGTGTTTCAATTCATATGATTGATTTCATATAAGCATACCCCAAATTTTTATGTCAAATTTAAATATACATCAATGTTTAAAATGGAAAAAGAACTTTCGTTATGATAAAGAATGATAAGCCATTAATCAAAAAAATCATCATGTTTAAAACTGAAAAACAATACAAAATCATCATGCATAATTAAATCATTAAATTATCAAATATGATTTCATTAAACATAAAACATTTACTTTTAATATTTTGTTCCTTTATCATAAAACATGTAATTTTCATTATCATTTTCAAAATTAGCTTGAAAAAGAAAAGCATGATCCTCTTTTATTTATTTATTTTTTGTATTTTATATACTAATTTAAAAACAACATATGAAATGCATCAAGTAATTTTAAAATAAATTAAGGGGATTTCGGGTGAGTCATTTACCTCATTGTTAAGAGCCGTTAAGGCGTAGTTTATCACCTCGCCTTTGTTGGTTTGCTCCTCGTCTTCGAATGAGCTCGATTCGTCCCAGAGTGCTTTATTCTTCTTGTGTTCATAGCAAGTGGTTGCATTCTTTTTAAGTTTATTTTTGTTCTTTAATTCTTGTTTTAAGAATTTTTTAAGCTTTATAGTCAAAAGTTCAAAGTCATCATCACTTGAGCTTTCGCTCAAGTGGTCTTCATTTATTCTACGTGCTAAATCCTTCCTGTTCTTTGAAAGGTTATTCTCAAGTTTATCATGTTCAACATATGCTACAAAACTTATTTCATAGGTTATTAAAGACCCAATTAGTTCTTCGAGTGGAAAATGGTTTAAGTTCTTTGATTCTTGTATTGTCGTTATTTTCGAATCCTAATTTTTATAAAGTGATCGTAAAACTTTATTAATAAGTTCAAAATTCGAAAAACATTTTCCAAGTGCTTTTAAACCATTGACGATATCCGTAAAATGGGTATACATGTCAATAACGATTTCGTTTGGCTTCATTTGAAAAAGTTCAAAATCATGCATTAAAAGATTTATCTTAGAATCCTTTACTCTATTAGTGCCTTGTGTGTGATTTTGAGTGTGCTATATATTAAAAGCCATTTCGCAAGTAGAAACCTGATTAAACTTTATTTTATCCAAAGCGCAAAATAGAGCGTTCATAGCTCTAGCATTTAAAAAAAAAGTCTACTTCTCCAAATCATTCCAATGGTTCATTAGAAGAGAAGACATTCGAAAACAACTTTCGATAATATTCCATAAATTTAAATCCAAAGAAAGGAAGAAAACTCTCATTCGAGTTTTCCAATATGTGTAGTCCGTCCCATTGAACAAGGGAGGATGAATGAGAGAAAGTCCATCTTGAAAGCTGAAAAGAGACATTTCTCTTAGGTGTTAAACCAAATGAGAAACAAACATGACTCTGATACCAATTGTTAGGAACGAGTCGACACTAAGAGGGGTGAATTAGCGCAACAATAAAACTATGTCGGTTTTAAAATTTTTTGTACGATAAAAACCGAATCGTAAAGATGCTTAAGTTGAAAGCGAGTTTGTAAATGTATTGAAGGTTGTTTGCAGTTTAAAGTAAATTGCTCAAAAGAAAGATAAACCAGATTTTATAGTGGTTTGGTCATCGTGACCTACATCCACTCCATCGATTCCTCTTCCGTCGATGCCATCGGCATCCACTATCAGTCTTTATTCAATAGGCGAAGATCAACCACCTTTTACAGCTCTTTCTCCTTTTACTGAGTTTAGGAGATAACCCTTACACCCCCACTTACTCCTCCCTCAAACTATACTAACACTTAGATCTTTTGAGAGGAGTCCACACAAAATTACAGCATCGTTTCTTTTCTTTTTCACTCTTAATACTTGTGTAAGTTAACTAGGGATGAGAGGGGTATTTATAGGTTTTAAGTTGATTCAAATTTAGAGCCTAAAAATGTCTCATCCCGGGTTTCCTAGGTATGAGCGATACCACCGCTAGTGTTAGTCTAATACTGACACTAATACTAGGTGGTACCACCGCCCAGTCTGGTGGTACCATCACCTGACACCCTACACTAGGTGATACCACCACCTGACAGCCTCTTAGAGACTATGTCTGGGCGGTACCACCGCCTAGATCGATGGTACCATCGCTTGACACTATCTCGAAGACTATGCCACGATGGTGCCACCTATTGAGTCACTGTTTGGGCCTTTCACTTGGCCCAACACATTCTATACATGGGCCCAACTAGCCCCTAATTAGGTTGGCCCAATTCCAATCCCAATTATATGCTAACTATGAAATCTAAGTCATTTACTAAGCTAATCAAGTCCGTAAGTCTAGGTTTCTTCCAGCGAGCTTCCGGCGAACTTCCGACAATCTCTTAGTAATGTTCCAGCGGACTCCCGGCAAGCTCCTAGACTTTACAACGATCTTCTTGGCGAGTTCCGATGAGCTTCTTTGGCAAGTTCCTAGACTCCAGTAGAACTTCCGACGAACTCTTGAACTCCCAACGAAATCACGTTCTTGACTCCGGGACTTCATTTTGCTTTATGCATTATTATCGTAGTTAATCCTACACATATAAAAATCTATTTCGATCTAGATAATTAATACTAAGATAATCAGATGTTGTCCGACATGTCATTGGTTCATTAACACCTTGTCCGATTGTTCGACGCATCATCCTCTCTTGCGGCCTATTGCCCAATCGACTAGTTGACCTCCACAACTTTAATTTCCTTAGTGCAATATCCACTTTTTTTGGCCCGATGCCCGAACTCATGGCCCAAAGCCTTCTATCGATACGTCGACCAATCCTTCGGCTCGACGTCCAATCTTTTGATATATTTTTCTCCAGCCCAACATGATTTTTCCTACTTCAATTGTCTCTCCCTGATCAAAGTTTCCCGTGTCACTCAAAAATGTAGATCAAATCATAAATACTATCAATTGGTTTCATCATCAAAATCTGAGATTCAACAAAATACTCATGATATTATGATGATATATATAATGACAAGTTATAATGATCATACATGGTAGGATGTAATGTACTTTGATATTTTGATACCATCATAATTTAAAATATTTATGTTTTGAAATGATGCATGCTATGATGTGACTAATTGGTTCTTTCAATATTCATGATCCATGAAATACTCATGATATTATGATGATGCATACAATAAAAAGTTACATAGTAGGATGTAATGTACTTTGATATTTTGATACCATGATAATTTGAAATATTTATGATTTGGAATGATGCATGCAATTGTTAGGATCAAGAGCGGCACTAAGAGGGAGGGGGGTGAATTAGTGCAGTGGAAAATTCTTTGATTTCGTATAAAGTTCGTCTCGATTCAAATCATTTCGGAAAGATGTTGAACTTAAAACTTTCGTAAGAATGTAAGGAGAAGCTCAAGGAGGTTTGTAGTAAAATAAATTGTATAAAAGGAAAAGTAAACCAGAATTTAGAGTGGTTCGATCAATAAGACCTACGTCCACTTCGGATTCCTCCTCCGTCGAGGTCACCGATGTCCACTAAAGGCCTTCCTTCAATAGGCGAAGACCAACAACCTTTTACAGCTCTTTCTCCTTTGGCCGGGTTTAGGAGACAACCCTTACAAGTCTCACTCCTCTTTTTTGCATAGTTAGAAGGCTAAGAGAGGGAGGAGGAGAATTCTTCTCACTTTTATAACACTTTTCACACCCCAAACATAGAATTTTTCACACATATAATAGCACTTTGTTACCCTTTCATGCAAAAAAAGGTAGGGTATTTATAGGCCCCAATGGCTTCAAAAATGGAGCCAAAAAGTGTCTCATCCCGAATTTCTGGGGTACTAGCGGTACCACCGCCTGACACGTGACACTAGGTGGTACTACCGCCTAATCTAGGCGATACCATCTCCTGACAGAGTTTAGAGACCAAGCTCTGGCGGTACCATCGCCTGACAGGGGTGGTACCATCGCTGCAGCATTAACTGCCAGCGGTACTACCGCCCAGACCACTTGGGAGACTTGGTCTCCCAAGCGGTGCCATTGCCAGCCCTGATTTCAGGGGCTGAATGGGCTATTCAATCCGGCCCAATTCATCCCTATTAAGGGCCTAGTTGGCCCCTAACTGAGTTAGTAGGAGTACCTTCCAATCCTAACTCAATCTACTATCTAACTACAATAACTAAGACATAATCAAAATACTCTTGTTCCGGTACGTCAATTGCTCTTCCGACGATCTTCTGGCGATCTTTCGACGAAATCTCGGCAATGTTCTGGCGGACTCCCGGCAAGCTCCGGGACTTTACGACGATCTTCTTGGTGAGTTCCAATGAGCCTCTTTGGCAAGCTCCTGGACTTCTCGGTTGGTTCCGGCAGAACTTCCGATAAACGTCCGAACTTCCGATGAACGTCCGAACTTCCGACGAACTCTTAAACTTCCAACAAGATCTCGATCTTGACTCCGGCAGCACAACACTTGCTTTATGTCTTACTACTATCGTAGTTAATCCTGCATACTTTTCTCAACATATAGATTAGATCAAATAATTTACAATTGATTTCATCATCAAAATATGAGATTCAACAATCTCTCCTTTTTTGATGATGACAATCAATTGATAACTTAGTTGACCTTAACTCCCCCTATCTATATGTCATACTTGAGAAAATACATTCTTGAATTCAAGGTCATTGAATTCAAGCATCAAACCGATAAGTTAAGTTCATTTAAACTTATCAACATGCATATTATGATACTTATCATGATTTACCAATTCAAAATATGATGCTTCATATTTGTGAAAATGATGTCAAGGCATGACATCCATTTTCAAGTCCAATGATACTCAATCATTATTTATGAATTTCGAATATGAATTTTAATAAGATGACAATTCTTGATAAAAGATAACAATTCATCAATCCATGGCAAGATATCAATTGTAAATAGCAAGTTGAGTTTATGATATCTTAACATAATGAAAGATATTTATCAAGTATCTACAATGCAGTACATTTTACACATTGTTTAATATATCAAGTTGTCATCAATTTGTCATATTTCTCCTCCTTTGTCATCAACAAAAAGGAGAACAATTCAATAATGCAAGTGTGGTAAACATTCAAGCAAGTTTCACAATAAATGTATGCAAGCAATAAATGAAGGCAAGCAAAACTTTGCATGATAATTTTTCTTTGAATAAGCTAACATTTTTACTCAAGTGCTTTTTTGTTCTTCTTCAGTTATACAAGTCTCTTTCTTCCTTTGTCATAAGAACAAGAAAAGGAAGAAGGGTAAGGAAGGAATCCATGAAGACCCAAATTCATGAAAGGATTTGAGTCATGTCAAAAACAATAAATAAGTTTCATTAAATCATGCTTCAATTTTAATAAAGAGAAATGATCAAGATATTCATGTGAAATCAAATCTTCACTCTTCCAAGTTATCATCTCATACTAAAAATTCATAAAAATTCTTCCTTCATCAGAAGAGTAAGGAAGAATTCATGTAAAAGAATTATCATATGAAGGATAAAAGAAATTCCATGAATAAATCTTCATAATGAGAGGAGCATCGTCTCACATCCATTTCTCAGTAAAAATTCATAAGAGTGAAATCCGTGAGAGATGCATTTGTCAATAAGTTCAATGGGTGAAGGGACCAAGTGTATCAAACATCATTATATGATGGAGCAAGTGTATGGAATAAACTTGATACAACATAAATTCATGAAAGCTCGATACATAAAGATAGTCCGAAAAAAATATAACAACTCATGCATTCGGACATTTTAATATGCCTATTTCTCTTATAATGAAATCAAATTGTTCTTCATTTAAGGGTTTTGTAAAGATATCGGCCAATTAATGCTTCGTATCAATGAATTCTAATATTACATCATGATTATTAACATGATCTCTTATGAAATGATGCCTAATATCAATATGTTTAGTTCTAGAGTGTTGAATATGATTTTTCGCTAAACATATTGCACTTGTATTATCACATTTTATGGGAATATTCTTAAGATAAATTCTATAATCTTCTAATGTATTTTTCATCCATACAATTTATGCACAACATGCACTAGCCGCAATGTATTCGACTTCAGTTGTAGATAGTGCAACCGAGTTTTGTTTCTTAGAAGATCAAGAGACAAGTGCATGACCTAAGAATTGATATGTTTTGGATGTGCTTTTTCTATCTAATCTACATCCACCGAAATCCGCATCAGCATAAGCAATTAACTTAAGGTTTTTAGATTTTGGATACCATAATCCTAGATTAGTGGTTCCTTTAAGTTATCTAAAGATTCTTTTAACTACTTTAAGATGAGATAGCTTAGGATTAGATTGAAACTTAGCACAAAGTCCTACGTTAAACATGATATCCGGTCTTGTTACAGTGAGGTATAGTAAACTACATATTATACCTCTATAAGTTTTTTGATCAAAACCTTCTCCACTTTCGTCAACGTCTAACTTAGTGGAGGTACTCATAAGAGTATTGATAGCCTTTGAGCTATCCATATTAAATCTTTTTAGGAAATCTAAAGTATATTTTGTTTGACTAAGAAAAATATCATTACTAAGTTGTTTAATTTGTAAGCCTAAAAAGAAGGTTAGTTCCCCTATCAAACTCATTTCAAATTCTAAACTTATACTCTTTGCAAATGATTCATATAAAGATTCATTCGTGGAACCGAAAATAATATCATCAACATAAATTTGAACAATAAAAAAATTATTTTTAAATTTTTTAATAAATAATATGGTATCGACCTTGCCTTTAGAGAAATTATTTTAAATAAGAAATGAGCTAAGTCTCTTATACCAAGCCCTTATGGCTTGTTTCAATCCATAGAGAGCTTTAGTCAATTTAAACACATGATTAGAGAAATTATCATTCTCAAATCCAGGAGGTTGTTCAACATAAACTTCTTCAGAAATGAAGACATTAAGAAAAACACTTTTAACATCTATTTGAAACAACTTAAAATTATTACTACTAGCATAGGTAAGAAGCATCCTTATGGCTTCTAATCGAGCCACAAGAGCGAAGGTTTCTTCATAATCGATACCTTCTTTTTAGTTGAAACCCTTGGCCACTAATCTAACCTTATTTCTAACCACGATACCAAATTCATCTTGCTTGTTTCTAAAGACCCATTTAGTACCAATAACTAAATAGTCATTTAGCCTAGGAATAAGTTTCAATACCTCATTTCTCTCAAATTGATTCAACTCTTCTTGCATTGCGATAACCCATGAATCATCTTTCAAGGCATCATCAATGCATTAAGGTTCAATTTGGGACAGAAAAATGATGTTGATATAAAATTTTTAAGAGAAGAACGAGTTTGAACCCCTTTAGATGTGTCTCATATGATTAGCTCCTTGAGATGAGCATCTACATACTTACATTTCTTGGGTAAGGATGTTTCGGAAAAAGATGCATCCAAGTTGCTAGATAGAGAAAGGTTTTCATTTAAATTCAAAGCATCAAAATTAAGATCATCATCTAAATCAATTTTCTTAACTTCGGAAACTTTATTAAAAACCACATGAATAGATTCTTCTATAACCAAAGTTCTTTTGTTAAAGATATGAAAAGCCTTAGAAATAGAAGAATAACTAAGAAAAATTCCTTCATCGGATTTAGCATCAAACTTTCCTAACATATCTTTTTCATTCAAAATAAAACATTTACACTTGAAAACTTTAAAGTATGAAACGTTGGGTTTTTTATTGTTCCACAACTCATAAGGAGTTTTGGAAAGTAGTGGTCTTACTAAAACCCTATTTATAACATAGCATGCTGCATTTACGACTTTGGCCCAAAAATATTTGGGTAGGCTATATTCGTTTAACATGGTTCTTACCATTTCTTGTAAGTTTTTATTTTTTCTTTTTACTATCCCATTTTGTTGAGAATTTCTTGGAGTAGAAAAATTATGATTGTATCCATTAGATTCACAAAAGTCTTAGAAATCACAATTTTGAAATTCACCACTGTGATCACTTCGAAATCATAAAACCCTTTTCGTTTTGAACAAGTTTACAAAACTTAGAAAAATACCTAAAGCAATCACTTTTGTGTGCCAAAAGGTAATTATATGTGTATCTACTATAATTATCCATGATAACAAAGGCGTATTTGCTATCTCCTAGGCTTAATGTAGCAATTAGTCCGAACAAATCCATATGGATCAATTGTAATGGTCTAGAAGTGCTTATTTAGTTCTTTAGATTGAAACTACCTTTTATTTATTTTCCTAGTTGACATGCATCACACACATTGTCTTTAATGAACTTAATGTGAGGAATTCCTCTTATAAGTTCTTTAGATGATATTTGATAGATTAGTTTCATGCTAGCATGACCTAATCTCTTATGCCAAAACCAAGCATCGTCATTCAAAACTAAAAAACATATTTCATTACAAAGATCATTAATGTTGATAGTGTATATATTATTTTGTTTTAGGGCAATCATAGATGTGTTTTGTGTGGTTTTTCAATAATGCAAGCATTGGATTCAAATCTAGCGATGTATCCTTTATCACACAATTGACTAATGCTCAAAAGGTAATGCGTTAAGCCATCAACCAATAACACATCTTCAATAAAAAAGTTGGATTCATTACCTATGGTTCCTTTGCCAATAATTTTACCCTTGTTGTTGTCTCCGAAGGTGACATATCTTTCGTCTATACTAGTGAGCTTAGAGAATTGAGATGGATCTCCGGTCATATACCTTGAGCATCCACTATCAAGGTACCATCTCTTCTTCTTTGGTTGCTTCTTCTTAGCTAGGGGACATTCGCTCTTGTAATGTCTCGGCTTCTTGCATTCGTAATATATTACTTGATCTTTCTTGGGTTTAAATATATTTTATATTATTTTTAAATGTATTCATTTTTATAAAATTTTTAAACTTTTTTATTAAGAGTGCTAAGTCATCATCAAGGTCCTCATCACTTTATTTTCTTTCAAGTGATCTTCTTGAGTTCTTAGTGTCATATCCTTCCTGTTCTTTAAAAGGTTGTTCTCAAGCTCTTCATGAGCATTACACATCATTTCATAGGTCATTAGTGACTCGATTAGTTCTTCGAGGGGAAAGTTATTTAAGTCCTTGGCCTCTTAAATGACTATTACTTTAGGGTCCAAACTCTTTGGAAGGGATCTTAAAATTTTATTAACAAGTTCAAAATCCGAGAAACTTTTACCAAGTCCTTTTAGACTATTAACGATATCCGTAAATCGGGTGTACATATCTCTAATGGTCTCACTTGGTTTCATCCGAAACAATTCATAAGTGTGCACTAAAAGATTAATTTTTGACTCATTCACTCTACTAGTGCCTTCATGAGTCACTTTGAGTGTATGCCAAATATCAAAAGTCGTTTCACAAATAGACACACGATTGAACTCGTTTTTATCTTAAGTACAGAATAAGACATTCATAGCCTTGGTGTTTAAAGCGAAAGTCTTCTTCTCCAACTCATTTCAATCGTTCATGGGAAGAGAAGACTTTTGAAACTCATTTTCTATAATATTCTATAATTTGAAATCCATTGAAATTAGAAAGATCCTCATTCTAATCTTCTAATATGTGTAATCCGTCCCATTGAATATGGGTAGATGTGTAATTGAATGACCCTCGTGGTTGCCGGCAAATACCATCTCTATTGGGTTTTAAACTAAATGAGAGTGAACCTTACTCTGATACCAATAGGATCAAGAGCGGCACTAAGAGGGGGGGTGGGTGTGTGAATTAGTGCAGTGAAAAATTCTTCGATTTTATATAAAGTGCTAGTCATAGGTGCCCAGCAAGCCAATCACATGAGTGATAGCATATTATATCTTGACATTTATCACTTTATATTGACTATTGCATATATGCATGTATATATTGTGATGTCCTTAGATCTGTGCAATGAAAATCGGATCGTGATGAAATCATGATAATAAGACCGATTCGCCTTTAAACACATATCATAAATAATCCCGGTCATAGATTACTCGAGAGGGACATCGTGATAACCGGACAGACTGGTGTGTTGTATACCCGTCCATATGATGAATGCAACTGGTCTCATAGCTGCTCGTGTAGGGACACTAGGGATACAGTATAGGTGCTCATTGGAGAATGAGTTCACTGATTGATCCACTTACGGAATGCTGGATGGTTGATGATGCCTTATTGTCAGACAGCGATTCCGTAGTCCTAGTGGTATATCTGGTCCTTAGACTTGAGATACCAATGATGTCATGTATGAGTGCTCCACTCTTTGATACCATACTTATAGGTTTGACTATCCCAGATTAGTATAGTTGGTCATTGGGAGTGGTAGTCGACCTTACGAGGGCTATTGAGTGTCGATAGAGGATCATCCACTCTCGGCATCATGAGAAGAATATCCTATGTGTTCTTTCTCAAACAAATCCCTGGCCAGGGTCATTTGGGTTGAGAGAAAAAGAGTTCTTCGGGAGAATCCGATTAGAGCGAGACTCGAGTAGAAACCGTATAGGTCTGATAGCACTATGCTCGATATACAGTCTCTGGGATATTAGATGGATGAGGGACTATAGGTACACGGTAATTGAGGACAAACAGATCTAATGGATTGGATTCCCCTGTATCGTCTAGGGACTACGGTGTAGTGGCCTAGTACGTCCGTAGTCGATGAGTCGAGTGAATTATTACAGAGATAATAATTCACTGAGTTAGAAGGAGTTCTGACAGGTACGACTCACGGCCAGCTCGATATTGGGCCTAGAGGGTCACACACATATGATAGGCATTGCGATGAGTAGAGATTCGGATATGAGATATCCGACGGAGCCCTTATCTTATTGGATATCCAATAAGCCCCTGAATTATTGGATCTCATGGACGAGATCCAATAAGAGCCCATGAGAGATTATTGCACTAATCTAAAAGGCTTGGGTTATTGGATACAGATCCAATACCCACTAGGGGAGGATCCATTAGGGTTTGACAGGGGACCTCTATAAATAGGAGGGATTCAGAGCCTCATAGGTTAGAGTCTTTGCTTGCCTCTCCTATTCTCCTTCCCCTCTCCACCTCAGAGCAGGCTTTGAGTTTTGAGGAGCCTCGTCGCAGCCTTGTTGTGTGGATCACCACTAGAAAGGATGACGCTTGACCTCCTTCACCCTCTCTTAAAGATCTGCAAGGAAATAGGGATATACGATCTCCCTAGGTAACACAATCTACTCTATATGTAGTTTTTCAGTTTCGCGGATTTTGCGCACCAATCTTCGCACGACGACGAACATCTCTTTGGGAATCGGGGATTTTGTTTTCTTGTTCTTCCACTACGCATCTGATGTCGCCCCCAAGATTTCCCAACAGTCAAGTCCTTGACCTATATGCTATCACAAAATCCTCATCTAATACCATTGAACCCACCACCTTTACTCAAGCTCAAAAATCTTTATATTGGCGTAACGCCATATGTAAGGAATATGATGTCCTCTTCCATAACTCAACATGGAACCTAATACCCTTTCATCATACATAAAACATCATCGGGTGTAAGTGTGTCTTTCGAATTAAGCGGAACCAGATGGATCTATTGCCCGATATAAAGCACGTCTCGTCGCCAAAGGGTTTCATCAATGACCTGGAGTTGATTTCACTAAGACATTTAGTCCCATTGTTAATCCTATAACAATCCGACTTATCCTAAGTTTGGCCACTACTAAAGGCTGGCAATTACGATAATTAGATGTTAATAATGCATTTTTACAGCGGACTCTAATTAAAGATATTTTTATGCAACAACCTCCTGGTTTCATTTATCCTTAGTATCCAATGCATGTTTGCAAACTTCAAAAAGCTATTTATAGACTTCATTAGGCTCCAAGAGCCTGGTACACTGAACTTGGCTCATTTTTACTTTAGTTGGCTTTATCAACTCAAAGTCTGATACCTCGTTATTTCTATGATAATAACATGGAGGTACAATATATATTATGGTGTATGTCGATGACATTATTGTCACAGGCAATAATCCTATAGAGATCCAAGCATTCATCAAGCAATTGGCAAATCGATTCTCTCTTAAAGATCTAAGAATCTTGAACTATTTTCTGGGTGTAGAAGCAACATACACGTCTTCATGTCTCTTCCTCTCACAAAGAAAGTATATTCAAGATTTATTATCAAAGATAAATATGCAGGACACAAATGTGGTTATAACTCCCCTCTCTACTAGTGAATCTCTTAAATTATCTAATGGAAGTCCTGCTATGGAACCCACTCAATACCGATAAGTAGTTGGCTCTTTGCAGTACTTAGCTCTCACCCGTCCAAACATCTTATTTGCCGTCAACAAATTATCACAATTTTATGCAGTGGCCATCTACTATGCACTGGTCTATAGTCAAACGAATCCTACGATATCTTAAAGGGATCCTCAATCATGGTCTCTTTCTCCATAAACACTCTCCACTTCATCTTCATGCCTTTGCCGATGTTGATTGGGCAGGAAACTTTGATGATAGAACATCTATATCGGGGTATATTATCTTCCTTGGAGCTAATCCAATTAGTTGGAGTTCTAAGAAGCAAAAAATAATCGCACGGTCTACAACTGAAGCTGAAAACCGTGTCATCGCCACTGCCACTATAGAACTCAATTGGGTCACAAATCTGCTCAAGGAACTCAACATAAATTTCACTCCTATTTCTACAATATATTATGATAATGTCGGAGCAACCTATCTATACGCCAATCTAGTGATCCACTCTCGCATAAAATATATTGCTGTCGACTTCCACTTCGTGCGAGATCAAGTCGTCTAACGTCAACTACATGTTTCTCATGTACATACGGTTGATCAATTAGCAGACTCACTCACAAAGCCTCTCGCTCGTAATCTCCATTGCATCGGTTCAAGATCGGTATCCTTGATAGGAGCATTATCTTACGGGGTCATGATAATAGATAAGATTTCTCCAACTGTATGAGGAAATCTCACAGCTCTATTGAGGGAAATCCTTCCTCCTAACCTGTATAAATTGGGAGAATATCTCAATGAGGAATATAGCGTCTTCCATAATTTCTATCTTCTATCCTCTTCTAACAACTACTTCTCTATTTATAGGCCAATCTAAGATTTTTATTTCAAATATGATAATGACTTAAATCCTATCTAATCATAAAATTTTACTTAATATATCAGCATACCAAACTTTTAAATGATTTAAAGATTTTGAGAATTTGATTTGAGAGAAGATAAGCGTCAAGATCTTTTAGAGTAGGATAAGCTAAGCATAGGCGTACTATCGATTTTAACACCTTTTTGTCTCGTTGGTACCTTCAATATTTTATTTTTCTTTATCTTAATTTATATTTTTGTCGAGTAACACTATTATCATCCTCCTTTGCTTCTCAATCATCAACTTATTCCAAACTTTTAGATTTTTGTTAAGACACGAGTAATTAATCGATGCTCTTACTTTGACTAGTGATGTTACCACAAAAACAAGAAATTCCCTAAGGTTAACATCAAATGGTTTGATAAATTTACTTTGATGATGGTTTGGTTCATGTATAATAGTGTCAACAAGAAGTTGATGAAGACATGACAACGATTAAAGATTAAAAAAAAAATAAGGAGAAGAAGAAGAAGAAGATGATGATGATGATAATGCAATAATTTTATTTTAAAGATGATCACCACATCATCATGATGATTATATAATTAAATATGGAGATTGACTATATAATTCTACCTTGCATCGAGATTTGGCCTTATATTTAACTTAGCTTCTTCACTTGTTTACATGTAACCTCGCCATAAGGGACGACTTATGTAACACCTTTTTCTACGACTGATGGCCGGCAGAAGACAGTACGATAAAAAAAATAATTCTCGCGATACGTCGCTTTCAAACCCGCCAACGTTGACCACTCTGGGAGTGCGCGCCCGTCGGGGGGCCCGGTCGCACAGCCGACGGAGTCTTCCGCCCTACCGGCCGGGGCGTGTCCGTAACCACATGACGCTGAGATTAGCGACACGAGATGGACGGCCTCGATGTTATTCTCGTCCAAGATTCCACCCGCGCGTCAACGCAAGTGCAGAGCACGTGAGCGTGGGCATTGCTTAATCAACGGTCTCGAGCCTGCCAAACGGTGCAACCCACCTCATAGGCGGTCGTCGGTTGTCTGTTTAGTCTTAATTAATTGCTTTCGTTGTTCTTTACCCGACCGCTCGCTCGCTCGCTCGCTCGCTCGCCCGCCCGCCGTGGTCTTCGCTTTCGTCGGGAAGTTCTAGTCTCTCTCGTTTCTTTCTTTCTCCCTCTCTTCCTCTCCTTCTTCTCGTCAAGGAGAGGAGAGGTGGGCATCGGTGGGTGAGCGAAAGCCCCAGCTGTTCTGCCTCGGTTTTGACCTTCGATCTCTCCGCTGGTCTTTGATCCCGGCGTGGGTGCTCGTCGCCGGTCCTCGCGGAGCGCTTGTGGGAGGTGAGATGAGTTTGGCTTCTCACAAACTTTGTTTGAAATGAAAACTTGTTTTCCCCATGAATTTGTGTTTGACCTTTGCTTTGTTTCCATCTGGTCTTCTCTATTTAGTGGGAAATTTGGAACCTAAAGACTGTTTCCGGGGGAAGGTTAGAGGGGAGGAGATTAAATTGGTTCCTGTGTCGTTGACTAGAGATAAAAAGGTATGAGCTCTGTTTCATTTTAATTCAGTTATGGATTCCTTAGGCAATTGCAGGTGAATAAGAGACTTCTTCTCAAAAATAAATTGTGGCCAGTTAGAGACGATCGATTTCGAAAGATTTTATTTTTATAATCTTTGTTGCCATTTTTATTGATGATTTGAGTGGAAGGTTAGGCAAATGTATTGGTACTTTTGCTTCTTACAAAAATTTCTTTGTAATGAGAGCCAAAGTCGGTTGCAAGTTAACTGACGAGTCGTGAATCCATTTTCTTCAGGCTAAACAAAAGAAATATCCCCACACACATTTTACCTAATAGCTGGGAAAGCTTGTTTTTGGTATGTGTACGTTGAATTGAATTAGTTCGTTCTTTGTACTGAATATTTAACTCTAAACTAAAAACATTGGTTGGTCTTCTTCCCTTCATTGAGAGTTTCGAATTGTGGTTTTCTTTTCTTGATTGACCGTATTAGTACTAAGAACTTAAATTATTTTTTGGTTAATGTCAAATTTTACCTAACATAATTTATTTTTTTTACATTAGAGAAATTATGTGTTTCCTGTTTCTAAATGGAGCGACGAAGGCAGAGCTCCAATCAAGATTTTCTGCATCAATCAGGTCTAACAGTACAACATCAACTGAACGTGACATGAGAAGATCAGGGTCTGAGTTGAACTCTAGGGATGTTTCCAGTGATGCCGCTGATTACATGGAGAGGCCTCTGTACCCTAGCTTCTCCCAGATAACAAGCAATCTCAGGGTTTTCACATTTTCAGAACTGAGGACTGCCACAAGGAACTTTAGCCGATCGCTAATGGTTGGAGAAGGTGGGTTTGGATGTGTTTACAAGGGAACAATTAAGAGCCTTGAAGATCCAAATGCAAATATTGAGATTGCGGTAAAAAAACTAAATCGTAAGGGACAGCAGGCAAGTTTCGTTTCTCATATATTCTTTGCTTTGTGGCTTATTGTGTGCAACTCAGCCTCGTTTTACTGACCAACTGTTTTGTTGGATTGGAAAAGTAAACTGATGAGATAACTCCATCAGATGGACATATGAACATTCTTAGTTAAGGGCCTAAAATCTCTACCTTTCTTTGTCAAATATGATCAGAAATTGACTTGGCTATCACTGTGATTGTTGGGCTTTCTAAAGCAATTTTTTTCCTGGCACTAAAGGAGGAGTTTTTTGCTTCTATGCAAGAAAATTTCGAAGTTATTTTACATCCTAGAGTAAGATGCTTGTCAGATGTTAATAAGAAAAAGTATATCTAGTGCACGAGGCTCCTACTAATGCAGGGTCTAGGGAGGGTCAATGAATGCAACATATTTTTACATATTTTAAGAGACTATTTTCGTGATATGAACTCTAGTATCCTAGGACACAAAGGAGCAACCTTACCATTGTACCAAGGCTTGTTAGACGTTAATACATCTACAAATTGAAGCATGATCTCATTGTTACGTATGACCAGGGTACAATGTGCTGAACATTTTACCTCATAAACTGAAATTTCATTTCTTTCTAATCCTTTCCTTCTAAAGTTTCAGTTATTGGATCTTTGCTAGCAGCAAGCACTTAGGCACCTCAGTTCCAGATTATAAAGCTAGCCTTCATATCAATAAAGTACACTTGCATAGACCATCTTATTCCTGGTCTCCCTATGACTGGTGATCTTGTACTCACCAATGGATGGATATCATCTAGAAGCTTGCTTACTAGAATTTACAGTATTTACTTCCTACAAGCATTGGACCATATGGATGGCATTCTCATATGGGAAAAATTTTCTTGGCACATGTTATGCATGTAATGTCATAACCATCTCACAGAAAATGGCATGGACTGTGGTTCATGTCACCATGCTGTATTGCAGCCCCATGCTTGGCAAGCAAGTCAGTCCTTGGTTCCTCATAGCAACCCTTCAACACCATGGATAGGCATGTTCAATCATTGATAATTTCTTTTCGTGGCCACTGCCATTCTACCTCATGTTGTCTCATATATGATAATGGTTACCTGGACTATCTATCCGAAAAGTTACAGATTAGATGTTTTATGTGGCATTATCATCATAGATATACAATAATAATATAAGTATATATGTTACATGCCTGAAGATGTGGATGATCTTAATGTGACCCTTATCCTTATGTTCAAGTATGTGAATTCTATTTTGTTATACACGAGTGACAACTCCCCCATCCATGTTTTTGGCAAACAGATCTTCGTTGCTGAGCTGCTGTAGAGCACCTGCTTACTTTTTCTTTTTCTTTTCTCTTGTTCATGTTTCTGCGTTTGTATTTTAACAATTCTGACTTCATCACTTTTTATGCATGCATGGATGGATTCAAATATTAGATGTTTCCAACTAGTGAACATGAGTTAGTTTTTTTTTTAAATCTTTAAGCATGCCCAGAGGCCTTATTATCCTTATATACTTCAGTGTAGACTGCCTATGTTAGTCATGATAGAAAATCTATTACATGTTTGTTTGTATCTGATTTTCTAGTTTATTTTTTTATTGATTCTGTACTGCTATAAGTTTATATTTATGCCATAAACTGGGAGGAATCCTCATTATGCTATTATCCGTAGGGACATAAAGAATGGTTGACAGAAGTTAATGTTCTTGGGGTGGTTGAGCATCCAAATCTTGTCAAATTGATAGGCTATTGTGCTGACGATGATGAGAGGGGATTACAACGGCTTCTGATATATGAATATTTGCCAAATGGAAGTGTAGAGGACTATCTGTCTCCTCAATGTAAGAGAACACTTTCTTGGTCCATGAGACTAAGGGTAGCTCTTGATTCTGCTCGTGGATTGGCATACTTGCATGAAGAAATGGATTTCCAGGTTTCAGATCAACTTATGTATCAGTTCTTATTATATGCTTGACATGTTAATGTTCATAAGTTGTGCATCTTAATAATTATTATATGTGTGTAAATTCTTGAACCTGTAGATTCTGTTAGTGATTCAACTGTACCATTTATTTGTCGTACTAATTTCTATCAGGTGATGCATTTTATTAGATTTATGCTGTACTTTCGTGCTTTCTTTTTAAAACTTCCTGTTGATGAGAAAACTTTGGAATTGCTAAACTTATCGAGGTTAAATTACATAAATAAATTTTAGATCTTGAAGTCAAAGTGCAATTGATTCTGAAAACATGTTGAACATTGCTTAATCTATGACTAGAAAGTCAATATCTTTGTTCTGATGCTTCTACAAATGTGACTTGAGAGAAAAATAGAAGTTAAGACACCTTTTGCTCTTCTGCTTTAATATTAAGTTTGTGTTGTTTGGTATTATCAAGTCTGAATAGCTTGTATATGATGTTTAATTCCAGATTTCCTTCGTTGGGACCACTACCTCATTGATGAAATTGTTGTTTGCTCTACTCTAGATTAACAAAAATAATTGTAGAAATTGGACCAAAAATGCACAAATATTAGACATATTTCTATTTTGCCTTTTTATTATTATTTTCATGCTACTATGTTTTAATTATTGTCAAGGACCCAATGGAATATAATAACTCTTTTTCCTCTTAATTTTGACTTTTAGAGCTTTTGAATTTGGTTTCCTGTTTTGGGATGCATGTGTCATGTTAGTTCTATTTTGTTTGTAAGTTGTACTTGATTGTGTTTTAGAAGAGCGGAGAGAGCTCGATTATGGTTTCTCAAAAAAAATCCACTGTCACTTTGTGTTGCCAGATTTTTTGGTCAAATTATGGTGGTGGCAGTAGAAAGTCTAGTATCAGTATTTAGATCTACTATTGAGTCTGGTGACCACAAATTCAGACACAACTTGACTATCCTAATCATGCTTGCATGAGCAGTATTTATTTATGAACATAATCTATTTCATTAAGTGGATCGGAGCTCATCCTCGATAGTTCAGGTCTTGGTTCTTCCAAGTTGCAGACTACTAGAAAATTTTTTACTTGATTTAAATTAAATAAACTAACTTTGACACCCGGGTTTGTTGATCTTGTGCTCCAGAAAATGTGAAACTTAAGCTTGATTTAAAAGATTTCTTTTGGCAGATATTTCTAAGAGAAGCTTAATCTCACTTGTTCCATCAGATAAAAGTGCTGATTTTATGCTATTTGGCAGATTATATTCCGTGATTTTAAAACCTCCAATATTCTTTTGGATAAAGACTGGAATGCAAAACTGTCTGACTTTGGCTTTGCTAGACAAGGACCAACAGAAGGAATAAGTCATGTTTCCACAGCGGTAAGTGATGTCAAAAATCCAATGGATCCCATTAGCTTCATTGCAATTCCTTGTTATATTTATATCCTTGTAGTATTGTAACCTTTACTGGTAAAGATATTCATGAATATTTTGGATAGTATCTGTGAATCTCCTATCTTTGTCATATAGATATCTGTGACGGATTCAAGGAAAAGTTAACCAGGCTCATGGCAAGCTAGCGCCTTCATGATTGCAGTAGCACAAATATCTTTGTAGTTATTTTCTTCTCATCGTGATCTTTTCAGTAATTACATTTTACTTGAAGTTTCTACAAAGTTCCTTGCTACAAATTGTGTACATGGTTATATATTATATTCTTAGAAAGTTCACTTAAGGATGTGATGTTTTGACAGGCCTGATGCACCATGTTAGAGATTGGACTAGGAAAAGCCTCAAATTTTATTCTCTCCAACTAATATTAGCATGACACATATTATTTGTTTAATTCCCTTTTGTCTTGATTAAACATAAGCAATGGTTATAATGACTAAATGTTTTAATCAAGTTAAATGGGAATAAAATAATAATAAGTGTCGTGCTAGAATTAATTGGAGATGAGGAATATTGAGGTTTTTCCTCTTCCAATTTCTAACACACTATGTGCATGCTTTTTCTAACCGGCACAGTATAAAAAAAAAAATAACGTTCTTAATGATTGTTTGGTAAATCTAAGATCAAGAGGTGATTTAGCCAAAGATGGAATGAGTCCCAACACTCTCCTGTCATCTAGTCAATCAAGAAACAAAACACTTTGGGTAAAGGAGTGTCATCTGATGACAAAAATGGTAATCAATCAAGAAGCAAAACACTTCAATCGAGGACCTTGTTTTCTTTTCCCTGTTTTATCAAAGTTACACTTTATAATAAGTAAAAGATGATATTTAGATTTTCATGTCATAAATTTATTTACCTGATTTTTTTCCTTATTAATTGAACAGCAAGAGATTCTGCTAGTGGCACTTGGGGCCATACTTAGTTGACTGCAGTAGAGTTGGGATTCTGGAAAGAAATAACAAAACAGCATCATTCTATATTTCTTCATTTTCATGATTCAGAACATCTTCTATGTTGGTTTCAAAAGCACCAAATAATGAATGCCAAAAATGACGCAATTATCTTGGTCATTATTCTTGAAATGTATGCACCTCATCATCTCATTGATCCCATATCTTTTTTTTATTTTTGCTCAAATGCTGTTTTAATCATTGATCACAGAACTTAAACTTGTGTGCCTATATGGATCATCTTGACCACTGGGTTCAGCTTACTCTGTCACATCATATGCACCAAAATTTTCCATGCTCTCTGTTTCTAGATTTCACCTCTCCTATTTCTTTCTTTAGTTTTCTGAATGGGTCTAATAGTTCTATCACAAATATATGCTTGTGTTATGAAGACAATTAATAGACGATTCAACATAAATATATAATGGAATAGGTGATTTTTATGAAAGTGCATCATTGTTAATGTTTGTTCTTAATGTTATTTGATGTGGTAGTACAAAAATGGAGAAAAAAAGAATAGAGATAGAAAAAAGAAATATAAGAAAAGGCCAAAGCCTGGTCTTTTCTTTCACTTGCAGCCCTGAAGACTTAATGCCCACTCTTCCTTCTCTTTTCTGCTGTATTTTCCTCGGAATAAGGATTTCATGCTGTACCTCTTCTAGGTGAACCTACTATTATGAAATAAGTGGATATACTAGCTGTGACTTTAGAGCTCAGCTGATTTGTGAATCTTGGGGTGACTGTTGACTTTGTTATGACCATCTGTGCCTTTGCCAGTGGTGATGCATGACCGAGTACAGCAGACTTTTCAGCTTCATGGAAAACAGTAACCTATCTAATGGCCTAACTTAAATAGTAAGGAATCCAAAACTATTGTATTCTTGTATGCAGAAATTCATCGTTTTTTATCCTTATAAATAGGGCAAGTTGGATAGGAAGACAGTGTTGCTTGCATACTAGATAAGCTTAAATTGTTGGATAAGTGACTATCTAATATTAGTAGAAAACAGAAACATAGATGAAAGTTCATCATAATATGATTGGGCACCACTCTTTGGACCTGTTTCCCTGCCTTATCTGCAGGCAAGGCAGGTGATCTGAGGGCAAGGAGACTGTGCATAACCTCACTGTTGGATCCACTAACAGGCCCATGCTGCCTCTCCAATCACCTGCCTTACCCATGGTTAGGGAGGTTGGTAAAACCACATTTTTATATACGATCATGTTTTCATTTGCTTCACAATTGTTGAAATATCACAAAGTTCTTTGAAGACTAAGATATGCTAGAAGCAGGATTCTGAATGTCGGAGAAATATTTTGTCAACTGCACAACTGCTACTAATAAATAAATGGAATAAGAACCTGATTAACTATCAATAGAAACACTTTCCATGGTCCTCTGTAGCTAAATAAATTGTATCCAAAGCTTTTCTTTAATAGCATCATAAAATTCAACAGGTTGTAGGAACTGTGGGTTATGCAGCACCTGACTACATGCAAACTGGTCGCCTGACTGCCAAGAGTGATGTATGGAGCTATGGAGTTTTCCTCTATGTACTTATCACAGGCCGTCGACCTATAGATAGAAAACGTCCAAAAGGGGAACAGAAGCTCTTGGAATGGGTGAAGCCACGTATATCTGATGCCAAGAAGTTCCATATAATTATGGATCCAAGGCTGGCAGGTGAGTACTCTTTAAAATCTGCAATAAAGCTTGCTTCTGTGGCGAATAAATGCCTACTGCGGCAGCCAAACTCTAGGCCGAAGATGAGCGAAGTTTTGGAAATGGTGCATAAGATTGTGAAAAGTACAGAAACTGGAGAACCACAGCCCCCATTAAGAAACTGTGATTCAGAACAAGGAAACCCAGAAGCAGCAGAAAAGAAAGGTCCGAGGAAAACTCTTAAAATCTTGGAAGGCATGCAGTCGGTGTGGCAGGGATGTGGGTCAAAGCTTGTAAATATATTTTGAGTAGCTTTGTGAGTGTTGGAAGTTACAGCAATGTTCTTTTGGAGAGCTTCTGTTTTCTCAGAGCAATAGTCAAAGAGGAACTAGTATTATTATATCGGAGATTACATCATCTTTCAAAATAGATTCTGTATATTTCTTTCGTCCCTGTAATCCTCAGAATGATTAAATGTAGAATTGGTTTGTTTTTTCCTAGTGGATTCAAAGATATGACACTGACAATGGCATCGCTCCAAATAATCAGGATCTTGTGACTCATGTCTTGTTTGATCATATTCTAGCATTACGGTTTGCAGCATCAATATTTTTGTTCTGTTCCATAGATCATTGGCATCGAATAATTACGAAGTTCCCGTTGGTTACCAGCAAATAGAACTGTATATTGGGCGTCAAGCTCATTTCTCTGAGATGTTAGAATTACTATCAATCAGTTATGTGGAGCCTCATCATCTGTACCTGACGGTTAATGAATCATGTAAGCTTCCTTGTATTGTGACAGCAGTCGTACAGTTCATGAACAGGTGACCAAATGACGGTTAATGAATCATGTAAGCTTCCTTGTATTGTGACAGCAGTCGTACAGTTCATGAACAGGTCAACTTTGGTCATAGATTAACTTGTATCTATCTCATTGATCATAATTTCTCCACGCAATGAAGTTGATGTAGGCTCCAGAAAGACTGTCGGACATCAGAGCTAGGGACCTGCATTGCCGGTATTAGTTCACTAGGGTGCTGGAGCTGGGATTGCAGAGTGCTTCTGGGAAGTTACAGAACCTTCTCACCAAGTTTCTCGGAGGACAACAGATGTGGAATTATGCAGTCTCAGTTCACCATCCACCCGGGTAAATTGAAGATCTCACATGGATGATCAGTGGCCAACCTCAATATCGTGTGTGTTCTTCTGGGCACGAGTTCCAACTAGATTCCTGGATTTTAATGATCCACAGCAGAATGCTTCGAGATTTGTGCTCCAGAATTGTGTGTTGTGCCACATCTATTTGAATGCAGGGCTGAAAGGTATTTGAAGGTCTTGTAAATAATGTCTAAATCAAATGTAGTATAAGATTTTGGTGATTTTGATTCGTTATTACCTCCTGCATGTGGTTTTAATCGTTCGGACAGTACTACTTGATTGATTTTTTTTAATGATGATTTTACGGAACTTGGTTCTGTGCTATGAAATTTCCAAGGATAGTCATATATTGATTGCCATAAATCAATTTGGATTTTTTTTATTTTTTATTTTTTGTGAATAGACAGACTTGGTGATATATGCTCTTCAGAAATATTTTTGTTTTTATGATGAACCCGAGAAAGCTCCATCAAAACACATTTTTGTAACAGAATAGATAGGAAGACGATCGTATAACCAACATGGATTCGTGTAACACGAATGATAGAGAATAAACAAATTTTATGCTGTCGATATCAGCAGAACAAATCATACATACATTTCAGAAACAGCTATGATTGGCTATATATTTATTTCATATCATATCATATTATGTCTCCATACGTTGCATACACAGTAGAGAGAGAGAGAGAGCTTTGATGATACAGTGGCTATCTTCTCCCAAGATGGATTCCCTCAAAACAAGGGACCAAATACAGTGGAAACAACAAGGAGACCATGACAAAAGATGATGCACGCGGCTCCCACACTGGCAACAGATTCTCTTCCTTCCCCTTCTTATCAGCGTTCGCAGCATCTCGACTTGTTCACAGCATTCAAACCAATCCACACAAAAGTGAGGGGCACAGTCAAGGCCTGTGGAGCATCCTCAGGTGACAACACCTACCAAGGGTCTCACTGCTGTACTGCTGACACAGACCATGCCACCATCACTGGTTTCACTGGTACCAGGTTCTTAAAAGGTGTAGTAGGAAAATATTTCCGGGTACTAGGTTGTTGCCCACAACCAAGGCATGATGCCCCACATCTAAAAGAGCAATCACATGAGCTTGTCGAACCCATCCATCTTCTTTCCTTCTTGTTCTTCTAGGGTTTGCAGCAAACCAAAAAAAAAAACTGAGAACATTGTGAATGCTGAGAGACTGGACCAGCAAATGTCACTATGTTTCAGTGCACAGTTCCATACTCTTATCATGTACTGGTGGCCTCGGTGTTGCTTGCAGGGTAAATTCACCTACAGTTTCGTGAAGTCTGATGGGCATTCATGATGGCATGGGATGGATGGATGGATTGAATAGGTCAGATTGAAGGCATGATGTGTGAGCAAATGATGTCAGAAGGCCGTGCGAGTGATGGTGAAGTTTGAGTTGACCTGTGACAGGATAGCATGGACCGCCTTGAAAGAGATCTATGCAGAAACATGTGGATCGTAAAAATGCTAAGATCAATTATCCTAATATTTACCGAAAAAACTGTTAGTAATAATTTTTTATCATATGATATTTTTACGGAGGAATATTTCTCTTTTTAAAAATCTTAATAATCCTCTTGAATCGGACTGTTTCAAGCCTGATTGAGTTATAATAATACTTAGGTTAATAATCCTCTTGAATTAGGATCAAGTTGAATTTAATTTAAATAATACTTAGGTTATAATCAAGTTATACTCATTCACATATCTTATTAAAGTATATTATTTTTTATTATAAATTTATTATAAAAATAAAAATATTAAAGTTTTTATAATTAATTATCTTAATATATATATATATATATAATAGAAATTTAATTAATATTAAAATAAAATTAGATAATCAAATTTAACTTATTTCAAGTGTAACTAAGTCAATATAGAAAATAGAAAATAAAAAATATAAGAATTTATGATCAATTTTATGATGAATTTAGGATAATTTTATATAAAATTAATATTTATTTTAGAATAATTCAAGTTTTTTAGTTTTATGATAAATTTAAAATAATTTTATATTGATATTAAATTTTTTTTAATATGTTATTTGAATGAGTATCGCTTAAATATAACCCGTGTATAACTTGGGTATAATTTGAACCTAATGATTTTTCTAGATAATTTATGATAATTTTATATAAAAATTAATACATTTTTAGGATAACTCAAGTTTTTTATTTTATGATAAATTTAAAATAATTTTATATAAAAATAATATATTTTCAATATATTTTATGAATAAGTATAACTCAAATATAACAATTTTTATAGATGAAATCTAAGGAGGCGGCAAAGGAAGAAGAGGAGTGAGGGAGGTGGATAAGGGAGAGGAGGAGGGAATAAGAGAGGAGAAGTAGGAGAAGGCACGGGGGAGGGGGAGGAGGCAATGAAGGAGGAAGAGGCAAAAGTGAAGTGCGAAGAGGATGAGGAGGAGAGGTGAGGAAGGTGGATGAGGAAGAGGGCGAGGAGGAGTGGAAGAAGGCAGAGGAGCAAGTTAAGGGAGACAGGAAGAAGGAGGTTGTGGTAATAGAGTGGGAGGAGAGGAGGAGAAGACAGGTGGAGTGAGAGGAGATTGAGAAGGAAGAAGAGGATGAAGTCAACAGAGAGGGGGAGGAGACAACAGTGGTGGGAGGTGGGGATAATTTCAAAAAATTAAAAGATAATTTAGAATGGACTTAAATCAAATTGAATAGTCAGAACTTAGTTGAATGGTGTGGTTTGGCTCATCTAAAAAAAATTAATTCAATCCTAAAAAATTAAGCCAAACCTAGTCGAAGATAATCAATGTGGTTTTGTAATTTCATTAAAGGGTACCTTAGTTAAGGTCTAAAAATAATCTTAATAAAAATCAAATGTAAAAGTACTGTAACTTCATTACTAGAGGCTTTTATTTATAAATTATCATAAATGTATTCGCCTTCCATTCCTTTGGTCCAATAGTAATCCATTTTTTATGATCAAACTGAGAGACTATATATATATATATATATATATATATATATATATATATATATATATATATATATATATATATATATGTTTCTGATAGATACACAAACACATATGAAGAATGCATGCAATATTATTTACCATGGAAAATAAATAAATAACGCTGCAATTAGTTAGCATAGTGACAGTGAATACCAATTAATTATTTATGATAGGGAGGTTGCAGTCACCATTGATGTGAGTGATTGAATAGAATAGAATAGAATAGAAAGAAGACACATTGATTGCTGTGGTTTACGTCACTGGTGAGGCAAGTAATGCACTGTTAACTTGTTAAACCTCAGTGAGATGTGAGTCATAGCCAAATGAGTTGAATAATAGGTCCAATCAGAGTTTGATTTATTCGTTGATAAGGAAAGAGATAAACGAATCCATACATGAATAGAGGAAATGATAGATAAACATTCATTTATGAAATGAAGATTGAAAAAGAACCTAAGAATAGCCCCTTAAAGAATCAAGTAATCCATATTAGATTTAACATATAACTTAATAATCCCATTTGTGTTAACTAGTTTGACTTAAAGTGTTTATCTCTAAATCTTAACATAAGCAGTGATATATAAGTCGTAAGAATTATACCTATATTTTGGGCCACACTTTGTCACTATTATGCTCATTATCATTGATATTTTCTACTGACAAGGAAAAGAAAAGAAATCATAAGCCCAATTGTACATCAATCCAAACCGTTCTCATTGTTTGTCACCCTCATCGTATACGATTGGCCAGCATTCATGTGTTTGGTGCCATCAGTGAATAGTAATTGTAGGCCTTCCATTTGTCCCATTCATGGTGGAGATTGATGGGTGGACCAATGAAAGTCAAGGAATGTGCTTCGGAGACACTGATCAATTCCAAAAGTCTCCTTGAGTAATCTCTAACCAAGCGTGAATTGAAACATGTCAATGATTAACTACAACTATAATATGGATAATTTTAGGTTGATTTATCTAAAAATAAAGAGAAGAAGAAATAAAATCATAAAAAGGATCAGTTCTAGTTGCTTCTTAATTATATTTGGCAATACGAGGCTAAAATAGAATTGAGATTATGTCGTGTTAGTGTTGTTTGGACCATCAATGAATAAATATATCATCCTTTTACCTCTATTTAGGTTACAAAGACACCTTAGCTTTGTATTATTTCTATGTGATGCTAGATAGGACCTCATATACATTATTAGTATATTTTTATATTCTTAAAATTCTTCAAGTACTCCTAATTAATAATAAAGACATAATAAATTTGTTATGAAAGTATTATTGTTTGTGAAAATATTTGTCATGTAAGCATATACCATCGTAGTTTTAGGTGGGCTAATTATATATTATCTCTTGTAATTAGTAACATTTAATATCTCGATCCTTATATTTTTTAAAATTATATTAAGATATCTATAGTTACGAAAGTGAAACATTTAACTTTGTTGTTTTAACAAAACTCCTCTCTTTTGATTTTTAATCTATTGAAATTATCTTTTTAATCTTGTATAAAAATCTCAATGTTTTACTTTCGAAAGTATAGGAATCTTAATATAATTGTTTAAAGTGTAGGGATTAAAATGTTAAAGATAACTAATTATTGGGGATAATATGTAATTAGCTCATTTTAGATATACATCATATTTTAAATATAAATCACTATGATTTTACCTGCAGATTTTAGACATATCACTATGGTTATAAGCATATAAGATAACATATGGTTGAGATTATTGCATGCTCATAATGCTTAATGTTCGATGATATATACTTGATGTGTTTATTTATATTTTATTATTATATTATCTTATAGTTATCAAATATTGAGGGTTTGAAATATCATTCGAGATATTGAATGTGTTACTGTAAAAACTTTATTAGATTTTACGAGGTAACTCACCTTCACTATATTTTTTCCCTAAAATAGCCTTATTTCTTTCCTTCATTTTGATGAATATATTAGAATGTTTGAAGAGGAAATATATAATCCTTGATGATGATGATGATTATTATTATTATTATTTTGACTATAGAGAGACAAGTTAGGGTTTCTTGTCAAAAACAAAAAAAAAAAAATCTGAATTCATGAAAGATTAATGAAAATCTAGCAATTTGATTTTATTCATTTTATACCACATCAATTGATACTTCATTTTTGTCTTAATCCTGATCATCTCTTAGCTTCACAGGTTACTCAAACGTAATTAACTTGCTACTAATGCTTCATCCTTGTTTAATTATAAGCATTATCTCATTCTATTATTAACCTTTGCCAATTTCAATCCAATCTGTCTCCGTCCTTTTGATCTATTAGTAACCTTAACTGTTGTCATGTGAACTGTGTACCACACAGGTTTTAACTCGATGGATTATATTGACTTGAATCCATGCGATTTAATCCTCACCGAGAGACATGAAATGCGGAAAAGAAAAGGTTGTCTGTCAGCAGCTCAGCTGTCTGCTTCCTTCCTGAGCTTGTGAGGTGAGAGAAAATTATTAGATAGGTTATTTGAATCATACACAGATGAACCACATCAAGCAATCATGTCAATTATTATCAAGTACGCTCGCTCTCCACCGTAAGATCTTTTTGTGTGCCAAATCAGTAGCTCATGGGTCTGTCCTTCCTCGGAGAGGCAAATGACACACGACGCTCTATCCTATCCCGTGATGATTAAATCCAAATTCCTTTAGAATTTTCTTATTATTGTTATCGAATATATTATTTGTAGGTTTCATATTTTCAATAAAAAACATGTAGATATATTGTATTTTTACAAATATTATTAAACCTATTATCCGATCGGTTGATCTATCGGTTCAACAAATAATCAGATTAATGTCAAATCCCGTTCTGACAAAACTATAATTCAAATAACATCCACTTAGAAAGGAGGAAGTATGCACAAGTTTGCTTGATAATGTGATTTTGAGAAAGGAAAAGAGGGGATGAGAACAAGTGGGTCCGGTCCTCTTTCAAGGACGAGAGCACCACAATAATTCTGATGTTGATGTCTATGTTCGTGTTCATGTCATGAGAACTACACCGTCGATGGCTTCCGTCTACTGGTCCCTCTCGGATTCCCATGGCCACACTGTTCATGTCTGTCTAAACGTACGAAAACATGTCTGTTAATTATCTTTCACTGTTTATAAAGGCTCCATCTTCCCCTAACATTCGTATTGACTCATAACACCTTTACGGAAGAAAACAAATCAGTGAATGCACACATAAATTACAAGTCGATAAAATTTCTAATCGAAAGAATATTCGGAGATCAAAATCCTAGAAAATATACCAAAAGTTGACATGCAATTAACATAGTTCAACAATTTTTGAGTTATCCTAACGTGCTTTAAGATAACTCGAGAAACCTAAATTGTTGAGTTATCCTACTTAAATATAATTTTTTTTTAAAAAAATTATCTCATATAAATTTTAAACAATTTATACTTTCTTTTTCATTCTAGAAAGTTATTTCCTTTCTGGATAAGATACTAGTGAGAGAAATCTAGAAGCATCAAAAGTATTCTTTAACATCTTACTTTCTCTCCGATCAAAACTAGAAGCCTACGAATGAATACCAAATATATTCATGACATCTTGCTTTCTCCCTCGTAAAAAATCAAAGATATATGAGATATTTATAGAAGAATCAACCCTAATTATTAACGTTTTCATACTTTACAAGAACACCTTATATCAGGATCCACTGGCACACTGGTTCTAGGAATCCCAACTACTTGTTAATCCCAATAATCACTTTCTCGATGAGTATTTGATCCATTTTTGTACCTCTTTTAAAAAAAATATTCTTGCTTCACGCTTGTTCTAATCGTTGTTGCTCATTCTTATTGAATATTTGATCATCGAATCTTTTGAACTCTAATACCACTTGTTAGGAAGGGAGGGGTAAGAAAAACTAAAAAAATAAAAGAGAAATCCATTGAACTCTAATACCACTTGTTAGGGGGGGGGGGGAGAAGAAAAACTAAAAAAATAAAAGAGAAATCCATAAGAGATTAACAATCAAGAGAATATATCAAAAAACTGACATAAGATTTAATGACAGAATATATAAAAAAACTGACATAAGATTAAATCTTACCAAGAGAAAAACTAAATTCTTCATAATATGAAATCAATTACAAGATCTTGAGTTATCCTACTTAAATATAAATTCCTTATAATATCCTTACATAAATTTTAAAAAATTTATACCATTTTTTTCTTACTTCTTTAGCAACTTAAGAGAGTTTCCTCTCCATATACCCTTCCCTAGAGAAAAACCTAAGAATACTAAAAGTATTTATCATGTCTTATTCTTTCCCTATAAGACCTAGAGATATTTGAGATATTTATGAAATAATCATACCCAAATTATAAAAAAAAAACTCCTTGTACGAAGATTCTTTATCCCACTCAATATTAGCTACAAATATCAAAATACTTATCAGTCCCAATAATCACTTCATCGATGATTAAATATTAAAATTACTTTAGTAATATGATCTTCAACTCCCGATCATTTGATAAAAGGTATAGGATCCATCACCGTATAACTCACGATGATCTAATCTTTTTAACAATTTAGAGTTAGATACTGTTTGATCCTATTACCTAAGAGTCGTGGCTTCGTAGTGATAATCTCTTTTAAAATTAGATGAGAACGACTCAAAAAATTTCTCCATTAATTGTAACATGAGACACTCGCTATTTATTTTTTATTTCATTAAACTTATTAATCATTTTATTTAATTTCATAGTGGTCATGTAGCTCCTGTTTAACCCCTTTTCATGATTATTTTTTTCATAATCTTTACATTTTTCATCACTTCTCAAGCTACGAGAGATGAGAGTCTCCATACAATGAATGCGATTTTGAAATAGAATAATTTTTATGTGTCTTCGGATTATGTTTTTTTTTAAGAATTCTCTTCTCTTTAAATTATTTATATATTTATATATTTATATATGTAGGAAGAATTTTATGTGAAGGTATAATCTATTATTATCTATATATATGAATAATGTGAACGAAGACACGTGTTAAGACACGACCTAGAACACAAACAGCGAGAAGTGGGCCGCGTCTCCCTGAGGTACAGTGATATGGTTGCTAGTCGCGATGTCGAAGCAATTCTCTATAAATATCTTCCATTGTGGCCTCCTTTTTTTTTTTTGCTTTATTTATTTATTTATTTATTTATTTTTTCCTTGACGCACATGAAATCCATTCTCACTTCTATTTGTTTACGTGAAACACAGATAGTCTTTTTTTTTTTTTTTTTGAGAGAGAGAACTGTCGGTCTCAATCGTCATTAAGAAATAAAATTTATGCTTAATTTATGTTGCAACTTTGTGGTATCCACTATTCCTGCCTTAAGTCATGAATTAAGTTGCGACAATAGATGGCATAATAATGGAGATCGATTACTATTTATTAAATTATTTTATCTTTGTTAGTTATTGACTTTCGTGTCCAAGTAACTATACCAGAAACTCCACCTGACTTTAGTCTTTGTGTAGGTCGATTATAAAGCATACCCTCGAATGAGCATTCGAGTTACTTTATTAAAAGAGTCAGACATCATCGACTTTATCGTTATCAAACGTAAAAATTAAAAACGTATGTGAGGAATCTATAAGCTATACTCCTAACGACTATGTGCCTAATATTGATGATACATTTTTTTTTTCTCTGACTCGGAGAAAAAAAATATAATGCCATTAATGTATGTAACCAGAATTATAAAAATCATTTTTTCTTATAAAGCTTTGATGCTTACATCATTAGACATTGGCATAGGAAAGGAAACGTGATAATTAATTGTTTTCTTTTCTTTTAAGAAGAGAGTGGCCCTCAGCTTCTTAGATTAATTTGTTCTGACTTTTATAGTCATTTCATTTCTATGATCATTCTTTTCATTCAAATATGTCAATCGATGGAATTGAAATTATTTGTAAAAGTTCAAAAAAAAAAAAGAGGGTAAAAGGTTTAGGGTGAGGATATGATAAACTTGATGTGGTGTTCAGTTCTACGAACCACTGGAACCGAAATGCTGGAGATATTCCAAAACATTATTCATTGACTATAAATACCTCTCTTCCTTCCTCAATCCTTTCACTGTGTAGCCCTTGCTTTGCTTTTGCTTTTGCTTTTGCTTCTTCTTTTCTTCTTCCTCCTCTTACTCTCACTGCAGTCTTTCTGTCTCTCCAAATCCTTCTCTCTCACTCTCTATCCTCTCTCACTGCAGTCTTCTGTGTCTTCAAATCCTTGTTTACGGACCATGGTTCTCTGGGGAGGAAACTGCTCAGATCTCTGGTGGGAAGTCACCTTTCAATCCGATCTTGGTCTGCTTGCATCTGAAATCTCGAGTTCTCTCGGCTGCTATCGTCTTTCGTGATCAGATCACGCAAGAAGACCACGGTGTGTCGCGAGAACAAACCTACCTAGGAGTTCATCTCTTTTCTTGGTTCTTGACATCACCCTCAACGACTTGTGCAAGATCCTCTTCCCGGTGGATCTTGCTTCTTGATCGGATCTCCTGTCTTTGATTCTTTCACCGACCGACCATCTTGGTTCCGAGGTCATGCATGGATCGAGCAGTCGGTTTTTGTGGGTGTGGCATCATCAAGATTCACATGGACTCGCTGCGGCCGGCCGTTCTACATGAGAATCTTGATGATGCTGCATCGGCAAACACATGACTAAATGCCTTCAGATACACCACCTTACCGATGTCGATGTCGAGGTAATTCATGTTGTCTTTGATGTCGTTGAAGCTGAAGTAGCAGCGAGTTAGATCTTTCATGGCCTTGAGTCAGTTCATACCTTTCTTTTGTTCTTCATGGATAGTTGCCCTCTTTCTTCCTTCCTTTCATGTCAGTGGCGATCTAATAGAGTGTGATGATTGAGATCTACAGATCTCTGGAAAGGCAACATTAACATTTATTCTTTGTTATTAGATGAGCCATTGTTGATGGTTTATGTTTACAGTATATATCTTGAGATCCAAAGGCAACATTAAGATTCCTTTTGCTCCATTCTATATCTGGTTTTTATTTATTGTTGTCAGGGTTTTTGTTTCAGGATTAGGATTATTATGAACTGATGGATATTTACTGCTGAATCAGAAAACAATGGATGAATCCACAAGTCTAATTTTATGACGCATTTTCTTCCAAGAGTCGTCTAACAAAAGAATGGAAGATGATAGGAAATACATCAGAAGAAATTTTCTCTTTGAAGAAAAATAAAAATGTCAAAAGCATATCAAGAACAATTGAATCTACTTTCTCAGATTGCCGATCACTGATCAGAATAACGACTGCATCAATAACAAGTTGATACATGTTAGTAGTAAGTGATTGCCAACAGACATGATATGCAATCTTCATATGAGCATGTTGCTAGGGTTTTGTCTGCGGCGTGGAGAAGGTGGGATTCATCCTCATTATGGTAAGTGTTTGTCATGCAAAACGTAGGAAGGATCAGCTGGCTAATTGCTTAATGCAGTTATATTCATGATATATAAGACACATAAACCGAAAGGACTTTTTTTCTTGGAAGGTACAAATATAGTGCTTTAAATTTCTTATTTTCTTTTCTCAAATCCAGGATTAGACACTTAAGATTAATGCATTGTTTCGGTTTTAGTAAGATTGGTTGTATACTGCATTACCACAATGATTATAGCAAATGTTCTTAATCACGAATGCTAGATTTGCTCAATATAAAAAATGATTTGTTTTGTGTTCTTGTTTGGATGAAATAATCCTGCCACATTTACTGAAGGTAAAATTAGTTTTCTTTTCTTTTTTTTGGGGGGGGCTGTCTTTCCCTTCTCTTTTCATTTTACAATAGAATTTCTTTTCCAAAGAGATATAAAGTTAGTAGTGTTATGAAGCTACAAAAAAAAAAAAAAAAGGATAGTGAGAAAAGAATTAGATATGTGGTAAAGAATAGGTCATAAAACTCAAAGAAGCAAAAGGAGTAAGCAAACTAGACCCATGAAGGATAAAGAATAATTGCATTGAAAGAACACAGTTCATCATCACCCTCTTGTTCCTCAATCTCCTTTTTTGTGCATGGTAAAGTTTGACTATGCCAACTTATCACCAAGAGAGAAGGAAGAAATTTGAAACTAAAATGCAGATGTGCCAAAAGGAACCCAGAGATGTTGGACACAAGGTACTGTTGCCAATTAATACTCATCCAACCTTCATGCATGCAGGTGGGCCTTCCTTGGGGTACATCCTCCAAGTTATTATTTGTGGAATGGACCAACCTTGAAGGACATTCTTGCCCAGAATTGTCTGGAAAATATCCCTTGATTTTTTTTTCTTCTTTTATGAACAACAATTCATATTACTTTTTGTACAAACCTATATTTCAAGTTATATGCTAAAAGATGGGTTAATTATTGGAATCTTGATATATCGGTACGTGGAATTTTTCTCAGATTAGAACCTTGAAGTGTGTGTTTGGATGGGGGATCTACATTAGAATCTAGAGGTGAGTCTTTGTGTAGAGAAGATCATGATCATAACCTTGGATGGTCATCATAGCCATCAAATGCAGTTGTAGTCTGAGTTCTGCTGACATAAAAGTAAGTAATGGAAAGAAACAATTGACAGCTTCCTCGAGTTTGCTGCAAGGAACATATTTTTCCTTCATGGTTCCTAGTGGACATAAGAAGCTTATCAACTTTGTTTCATGAGTATGGCTTGAGATACTGGATGTACCACAAGATTGAAAATAGAAGAATTGCAGGACAGAAATAAACCTGAGTGCAATCCTTTTCTTTTTCATGCTTAATGTAAAGTGATAAGAATACATTTTGTTGAGGAAAGAAATGTAGAAACAAAAAGCACCTGAAGGCAAATGTATTTAGTTTAGCAAACTCCAGCATATCCCTAGCATAAGATACATAAGAATGAATCTTGTGTCTCACTTGTTGATGGTTGAGGATGACTTGGATGCATTCTGTATTTTTGATCTGAATTGATCTTATCTTCTTAATTTCCAATGAAGGATGACTTGAAGCTTGTGGACAAGAGTGCAAATCATAATACTACAACAACAAATCATAGAGCTCTGTATAAAATAATATTTTTAGTTGAAAAAAAACATTTAATTTGTATTTATAATTTTCATTTCAGAGATTAGTGCCTTTTTCTAAAAATAGAATAAAAGAAGAAGAAGAAGAAGAAGAAGAAGAAGAAGAAGAAAACCCTGTCATTTGTGAGCCCAAATATGTTCACCTCTGCATTACGGTGCAGCTTTCCATGTGCAAGCCAGTCCTGGCTGTAGCAAGTGAAAGAGGATGGATGGGACTAGAAGGACTGCCAGGCTCTGGGATTTCTTATCTGTAACTACAAGGCAAAAAGGACTGGCTGTACTCGCTCTGCCACTGCATCACAGCCCCATGCTCCTACCAATCACCTTGAATGGAGTTTCATCAAAATCTCAGATAATTTGGGATGTGTCTCCTCCACCAACTGGCTAAGCTATGTAGGACGAGCTCTAAACGATCTGGATCCATTCTCATAGCTTATTAGTCATCATCTACATCAACACCACCAGCCATGTCGAGAACAGGTTGTGCACCTTGTACAGCTTCTTCGACTGCCAGGCAGGCCGAATGCTATGCAATTCTCTTGAAAGCTCGAGGAGGGCGAAGAAGGAAGGAAGTCCGATGCAAAAGTAGATGACTGTTTAGTTTTTCTTTTTCTTTTGACATTTTTGATTTATCATCAGTGAGTCCTTTTCCCTTCCAAAAATAAACGAGCTAATCAAACCACTATTTGGGATTGAATCCACTGTCATTCGTTGGACAACCAAGACGATGATGGAAAGATATTGCAGCTCCATTTTAATTGCCCATGACCAACAATTTGGGCTAAAACACTCAGAGAATTGAATTCTAATGAGGCAAAACTTCTAAACACCATCTGGCAATCTCGTTAAATCAGAAACGAGACGGCCTTTACCAGCATTGCTGATAATACATATTATATGGCAACAACTAACATAATACTTGCCATAAGGATAACAATAGGTGAGGCTCCTTCTGGGCATAATTTGCCAAACGAAAAGGTGGCTCAAAGTCATGCACTAGTGTCAAAAAACGAATATGATTAACAACATAGCCTTATAATAGAATTGATTTCTTAAGTGAAATCTACTTCTATTGATAAATTAATCAGACAACCCTGCATTGCTCCTCAGATGCTCCTTAAAATCCATGATGTCACCCTTCCACCCCGTCACCGCTTGGTTCTGGCACACCCAAATCTCCTCAGCCACCTGATTGATCAATCTGAAGTCGTGGCTCACCAACACCAGACCCCCATCCCAGTCATTCAGTGCTTCTGCTAGGGAGTCAATGGTCTCGATATCCAGATGATTTGTCGGCTCGTCGAGCAGCAGCATATGGGGTTGCCTCCAGGCCAGCCAAGCAAAGATCACCCTGCTCCTCTGACCATCTGACAAGTTCTTCATTGGCATCACCTGTGCCTTTCCTGACAGTCCAAACTTTCCGATTGCAGCCCTCATCCTCTCTTCCTCGTTGCCTGGGTATTCTTTCATCATGTACTGAAGTGCTGACATCTCTAAATCAAGCTTCTCGGCTAGATGCTGATGAAACTGGGCAATTCTAAGATGATTGTGCCGCCTAACCATTCCATCAAGAGGAATAAGATCACCGGTCATCAGCTTGAGCAATGTGCTCTTCCCAGCACCATTGGGCCCTACTAGTGCTATTCTGGAATCAAGGTCCACTCCGAAATCAAGGTTCTGATAAATGAGGTTATCTGGAGTGTAGCCGAAAGTTACTCCCACAAATTGCAGGACTGGCGGAGGGAGTTTACCGACATCCGTGAAGCGAAAGACCAACACTTTGTCCTTCACAACTTTTTCTGTCAGTCCACCGCGTTCCATCTTGGAAAGGGTTTTCTCCTTACTTTGGGCTTGACGGGCCAGTTTAGCAGAACCATGACCAAAACGAGCAATGTACTCTTTCATAGAAGCAATTTGCTCCTGCTCCCACTTGTACTGCTTCATCTGGTTTTCTTCCAGCTCTGCACGAGTCTGGACATATTGGTCATAGTTGCCAGTGTAGAATTTAAGCTTCTTGTTCTGCATGTGGATGATGTTGGTACAGACACCATTAAGAAAATCCTGAGAATGTGATACCACAACTAAGATACGATCAAGCTTTTTCAGAGTCTCTTCCAACCAGACACATGCCTCCAAATCTGCAAAAGAAAGACAAGAAGAAGCAATCCTAAGTTTCACGCATAATAAAGTATATACCATTAGGGGTGTTACTTATCAAAAAATGTGTATTCCTTCAGCGACAGAAGCTGAGCCAAAACTATGGAAAAAGAGCCAAACACTGACCCAGATAAATTATATATATAAATATATGACTGTGGATTGATCAAGTGATCACAGTTTACATACAAGCAATGCCTCCGAAACCCTTTTGGAAAATAACCACTACATTTATAGTGACAGCACGAGGAGGTGGGCTGTATCCACCACCCAATTAACCTTCGAGCAGATAGGCACCAAGTACGAAAACAAGGACCGGAGCACTCAACATGAAATATTTTTTTTTCCAAATGCTCCTCGGGTATAGCATAACATTACAGATTGATAGGAGTAACTGTTCTTCCTTCCCTATAGCTCAAACCACTTAAATAGTTTAACAGTCCATGTAAAACATGTGATAACCCATAAACAAATCTAGCAATTGAGGCACCTATCAAAAATACCAACCACTCAAGCTCCAAGAGAACTGAGCCGAACTGCTTTTGTTTTAGATTGAGATATCATTAATCAGAGTCGGCATGGTCCATCAAACCTAACAGAAGGTTCCAGATGAGAAATTATCTACCATAAGAAACAAAAAAAGAAAAAGAAAATAGAATGTGAAGGTTATCGGCCCATTACAAACAGAAAAATAAAATTCCTTCATATGAAAAATCTAATTTGGTGCTTTATCAAGTCATGCATGAAGAGAACCAACAGAAAATTAATTTCCTAAAATTGAATGATGAACTAGATGCTTTACCAAGATGATTTGTGGGCTCATCAAGCAAGAGGATGGTAGGGTTCATAAACAATGCTCTAGCCAATGCAATCCTCATGCGCCACCCACCAGAGAAGTCACGTGTTTTCTTTGCTTGCATTTGTTTATTAAAACCAAGTCCATACAAAATCTCAGCAGCCCGCTTCTCAGCTGTGGATGCATCTATTGCTTCCAACCGCTCATAGATGCGATCCAAAGCTTCTCCACCACCACCATCCTATGAGGAATCAAAAATTAAAATAAAAAATTACTAATAATGTACATAAACTAGTCGTTATCTGTAATGTATATTGATGCCTATGAACAAACCTCAGCAGCTAACATTTCAGCTTCTTTCTCCAATCTCAATCTTTCTTCATCGCAATTGATGACAGCCTCCAGGGCAGACATATCTGAAGCTTCAATCTCTCGGGTAAGGTGATATATATCCATGTGCTCAGGAATGGGTAGCTCTCTGCATCCTATTGCTGAGAGGAGAGTGGACTTCCCACAGCCGTTCAGTCCCAACAAACCATAGCGCCTACAAGAAGAACAAATTACGACAATCAACAAACCAGGGTATCAATTCCAACTCTAATATTAAAGAGTAGATGTTGACATACAATACCTGCCATAGTTGAGCTCCATCTCAGAATCCACTATAAGGTCATGCCCATGAAAGGTTAATGATAAGGACTCAATCTGGAATGTACACAATTTGCAATCCATTAGAATGACAAAAATCCAAGGTTTATAAAGTGAAAGTTGAATAAATTCATAGCTAACAAAAGATATGGCAAAAGCAACAAATTTGTTAACTTAATCATCTTTTCAGTACCACAACAATGGAGTCCAGAAAGCTTCTAGTCATAGTTCCATGCACCTACTTATATTCAAGTGATAAAATAAATATCAATGCTATCTTAAATAAGTCAATGATGATTCAAAAATTCCAAATGGATGAAATATCTCACCTCTCAACTTGCAAGTGGGACAATGAACCCACCAAAAGTATACCATATTGCTTTTAATAATAATAAAATAAGGAAAAACAAGAGTGTGCTAGAGTAGATAATGAAAATATTAAGAGCAGCAGTCATGTCAACTACTAGGAATAAGCATTATTGCATCAACAATCTGACTAAACAAATTCTTCAGTTACTTCATCCTTAAAGATGCATCTCTTCTAAAAATTGCTGCAGAACAAACAACATTATGATTATCTTTTTCACTTGCATCAGACTCCTCATTTCATTAAGGTCACTTTTGAAACCTTCCAATTAATAGTATAAAACCTAGCACTACTTCAGGAATTTCTTGATCGGATAGGTCATTCAAAGAGGATTCACAACACAATTCACGGAATCTTTAAGAACTCCAGGAATTTCTTAATTGTATAGGTCATTCGAAGAGGATTCACAACATGATTCATGGAGGAAATGAAATATTGTAGTAATTTAAAGTCATCTAACTTGCAGAAAAGTTATGTTGCATTGACTATCTGTTCGAAATCAGCAATTTCTCATACTAAATAGAAAATACTAGCACATGACCCAAAATACTTGAATAAGCATTGTGTTCCAATCACATTACGAGCTGCAAACAACATATTTCTGCAAGTGACTTTCGTGTCCTGGAAAATTGTACCTCATCATCCAAGAGAATCTCATTTTCACTTAAGAGTTTCAAACTCAAACCCTAGTTGAGTTTATAATAACAAACTGATGATCTTTCACATTAACGTGCCTTGTTTTCACTTACTAGGTAAGTGTCGGCTTATCCGAGAGGGAACAAAATCTAATTTTTACAAACCAATAGAGGAGAGGGGGAAAAAAGTTACATGGATATCTCTGGAGAGGGGATGCGAGGCGAGTACACCAGTGCAGGTCCGATCCGAGATCCGCAGCGATCCAGCTCCATCAGTGAGCTTCTCCACAGCCGCCCCGTTCGGCACCCCGGCGGTCGCCTTCGACGACGTGGCAGAGGACTTCCCTCCCCTCTTCGCTGCCGCCGCGGCCTTCTTGGCCGCCGCCTTCTTCTTGCTCGCGTCCGACACCATCCAGCTGCTCGAGTCGCAAACGGAGACGAACAATCCACCAAATTCAACCAACTTTTACAAGAAAAGAAAACTTTCCAAACGAATGAATCGATAGCTCCCGCAGTTAGGGTTCCAACTTTTGTGGGAGGATCGCCGTTTTATTGCAATTGCCTATTTGTTCGATAGCTTCCCAATTGCGGCCATTTGTAGGCTCATAGTGCTTTATTTGTAAATATTTGCATTAACATTGTGATGCGGTGACTTAATCCACCGTCCACGTCTTGATATAAAATAATCTCCATCGTTCGTCGGTAGTGGAGACAACGTGGGCGGTTAAATTGCCATCCCTTGCGGTGTGTAGGCATTTGATTCCGGCATGAGGCGGTACAGAGTGTGACAGCAATCCATGCCCGCACAACTGTTAAAGCGCCAATCTCAACGTATAGATCAAGACGACGGTGCTTTAATATATACGCACGCAATGATTATTATGATATGGAATTTGATCCGAGAATGCGATGGTTGCAAGTGTGCCGAAGATCCATTCGCGCACGATTGTCAATGCGTCAGTCGCAACGGTAGAGATCAGGACAACATTGCTTTAATATGGACGCGCGCGATGACTACGAGTTGGAATTCGATCCCGGCGTGAGGAGGCTCGATCGAGGCAGCAACTATATGTTAAAGCGCTCGTTTCAACGGACGAGATGAGGATGACGGTGCTGTAATATCCACGCGGCACGACGATTATCGGTTGGTATTTGATCTGGGTGTGACCCAGTTCGAGTCAGCCAGTGATCAGCGATCCATGCGCGCACAGACTGTTAGTGTCCATTTCAACGATGGGGATCAGGACAACGGTGCTTTAATATCCACGCAGAAAATGATTATGAGTTGATATTTGGTTCGAGTGAGCCAACAAATCCATGCGGCCATGACTATTAAAACGCCAATCTCAAATAATAGAAGAGATCAGGACGATGATACTTTAATATCCGTGCAACGATGATTTTGAGTTGGTGTATGATTCGGGCGTCAGTCAGTTCAGTTCACATGAGCCAAAGATTAATGCACGCACGATTGTTAAAGCGGCAATGTCAATAGTCGTGATCAGGACGACGGTGCTTTAATATCCACATACACGATGATTGTAGTATTGTGCGTGACATGAGGCGGTTCGAGTGAGCCAGCAATCCATGCAGCCACGAATATTAAAGCACCCATCTCAACGGTCAAGATCAAGACGGTGCTTTAATATCCATGTAGTACAAGATGATCTCGGGATTCGCTGTCACACCCAAGTTGACCAGCAGCTCCAAATACAACATCGAAGAATTCTTTCATAAAGCAATCATAATACATTGGACCAAAATAAGACTAGGATGAAAAGAATGCTGGCCTAATTACTAAGGTATGTGCCACGCCCATAATGGGACATGTCGATGGATAACATGGGACGAACCCCAAAGAGTATTATCCAAACTAGTGTATTAGCATGGCCCAATTATTGGCTTCCATAAAGCCATCTTTGTCTTTTTATCCTAATATATATATTTTTTTGTTTTTCTCCCAACAATTTGAGATCAGGTTAGATTTGGAATTTGGGTGATGCATGGCTCAAGATCCATAGTGGGGGACTGCGACTATCATAAATGTAGTGGCTGTTTAGAATGGCTGGAATTGTTCCCAAGCATATTGGAACGTATCCTTCTGCAGATGGAGGAGAGACATGAATTGATGTGTGTGCAAACTGAGATGGACAAGACATTTGTCTCTTCCAATTTTTTGCTGGGAGAAGAGGATCAGAACCCAACACCAATCTACATGTTTTATCTCTCTTAGTTTGCCATGTTTCTTTGCTTTGGTTTTTGACACTAAATCAATTTTATCTATTATTTATTTAAATAAATTTAATTAGATAAATTTTATTTTATACATCATAAGTTCACACGGTAATATGCTGAATTGCTAATATATTTCAAAAAAGATAGATAGAAAAAAAATTAAGAAAATTTAAATTATGATTGAGATTGAAGATTCCAAATCCTAACGATAGATTTTATGAAAAATGATCTTTAAGATAATGGAACCATATTAATCAAGAATATTACCTTCTTTGAAAGAAAGATCAAATCATATATTTCATTTGATGTAATTATAATTTTTTTTATTTTTCTTGTTCTTGGCCTATAATAAGGGTCTAAAAGATTATAATGCACATTTTTTTTTTTCATCTTATATGTGATAGGTGCGAGGGTATAATTATGTTTTCGATGCTATGATTTCATCCGTATCAAGACTTGAAATGAGTATGGTAGTTATCCAAGTTCATTTTTATTATCTTTTAGCTATTGTCTTTTTTTTGTTTTTCTCTCATTCTGATTCCTTTATTATAAAAAAATTTCATTGCGATTCATCCTTACATCAGATTGATATCAAAGCTTTTAATTTAATCAAGATGTACAATCGTCAAAGTCAATTCATATCTCAATTATATTAACTTGAGACAAGTTTTTATATGGTGAAAGCAAACTTTTTTATCTCTTATTTAAATAAATTTGAATGGTTAGAGGTTATTTACATATTATAAGTTGCCATAAGGTAAGATACTAAATAATTTTGATCTAGTTTGCTAGTTTATTCAAGGAAAAAATTAAAAAATAAATTAAAAAATAAAATAAATTAAGATTGTAATTGAAGATTCTAAATTCTAATGGAAGATTTTATGAAGATTAATCTATATGCTGATGGAAGCATATTAATAAAGAATATTATCTTCTTCCAATGAAAGATTAAATTATATATTTGATTTGATATGATTATTAATTTTTTACTTATATATTTTATACTTAGTCTATGAAAAAGGATTATAATATTATAATGCATAAATTAGAGATGAATCAATGAATCATATTCTTTTCTCACTTTGTAATGCGGGCTCACAATTATATTTCTGATGGTATAATTCCAATGTTCACGTATTAGATGTATGAAAGTATGAGACCTTTATCCAAAAAATTTAAGATGAGTCTGGTAATTATCTAAATTTATTATTATTATTATTATTATTATTATTTTATTTCTCTAATATAAAAAAATCTATTACTATTCATCCTACATGGGTTTCACAGCTCTCCCTAGTAAGAACTAATGCTGCAGATGGTAGTGATGAGTGATGGAAAAAAAGCTTGCATTTTACATGGACTTTTGGTGACAAGTACTGTGGCCGGAATGCACCACCGGCAGCAATTCTTTATTTTCAGCAACTTCAATTTAGTTAATATAAGTGCTAAGTTTCACCATTTTTTGGCACTTTTAAGCTAATATGTGGTTACAATTTGGCTTAACATATATATAAAAAAAGAAAAGAATAAAATTGGGTGCTCTCAAGCTTGTGAATTTTCACAACACATCACCATCAATAAAAAGAAAGAACTTATTAGTTTGAACTAATAAGCTTGTAAAAAATAAAAAATAATAAATTTCCACCTACCACTCCCATTATCATGAACTATCCACGAGCTAGCTTGGCTGCACAAATATTCCCTAAATGAGAACCAAAAGATGAGAGAGAGAGAGAGAGAGAGAGAGAGAGAGAGAGAGAGAGAGAGAGAGAGAGAGATATGTTTATAGCCTTAACATTTGAGAAACTTAAGTCAGACTCCCCTTCCTTCCTGTTTCAGCTTACAAAATGTTCTGCAATGGTCACCAGTAATTTTTTTACTGTTATTAAGATTTCTTCTACTATCCTATTAAACATATCCATGAGAAACACTTTCCCTTCTCATATTACCCCTCTTTTTTGCCCCCTTCAAACGAAAGAGTAGTTTTTCTTTAGTATACAAGATTCTCTCGCCTTAAACATTTGATAAAAATATCACGTTAATTGGCCATCAAAATGAAACTTAATTCTTGGATCATTCTGTTAGATTATGTGGATCTTTTATAATTGAATAAGATATATAATGTAATAACTAATTGGGTTCCGTTCAGATATTTTTGCTAATAGATTAAGTCCGCTTACGGAACGATTCCTCGGGAGATAATCTCAATGATCCTGTGAAAGGATAGGAAGAGAGGAGAAATGATCTACTCCTCTTTGCACTTCTTACATACGGTGCGAGATATATGAGAAGATGACATCAAAAGGTACGCATCGTAATAATTTAGATCTATACATTTTGATTTGGCATATAAGTTATTTTCGCATTTCAGATATAACAGGATTATAGATTTTATGCTTACAATTGGTATCAGAGCCCGATTTTTTAGATCAAATATATTAGATCTATAAATTTATTTACGATGCATAAAATTATCTTCATCTTCTAAGAATTGCTAAGCAGCAATGGTCACCGTTGACCTCGCTGTGAATCTGCGACTACGCTAGGTAGCATGCGCATCACATAACCCATCCCATAAGCGGGTATCACAGAACCCATCCCACACGTGGGTATCACAGAACTCGTCCCATACGCAGGCATTACGGAACCCGTCCATGCAACGGTCTGTCATAGACAAACTTCTAAACAGAATGTTTGATGTAATGCTTATGTATGTCCCTGTCTTTTGGTATGTTCATGCTTTGTACAGCATGTAGAGGGACGGCCGAAGGCTTAATAGTCCCATTTCAGTTAGGTTGGTGGCCGCTTTAGGCTTGTAAATAAATGTTGTGTCATGTGGACACGTGCGAGTGATTTTCGACCTATAATGGACCAGTTTACCCTTTTATTGTGCAACTGTTCAAAGCTTATAAAGTTTGTTTGTAATTTGTATTGTCTATGAAGTGTTTTCGGAAATGTTTGCTTGTGGATCCCGAATGAGGTATTTTCTCTAACCCGTTCTCTCTTTTGTGGGTCCTAAGGGACATGGGAGGCTTCGGGGAGGCTGAGCTTTGCGGACGGACACGCAAGGGTGCCGCACGACTTAGGCAAAACCAGCTAAGTCCGTGACAGATGGTATCAGAGCGGGACAAGCACTCATAGAAACACTTAGCATGCAAACGTGGGGGACCTAGCGGGGCTGCGTTGAGGGCAGTCAGCACACGCGCGACAGTTTGGGGGAAAACGAGCATGGAGATGTAGGGAAAAGGAGTCGCTCGGAGGAGCGGGCATCTGACATTGGCATTCAGAGGAATGGCCAACCCTTCACGCAAGAGGCATCACGAGAACAGGCAAGCTTGGAAGAATGCGGAGCGCACAATGGTTCGGATGGTTGAGTTTGAGCTACGGCTCAACGTTAACAACTATACTTGATGGTGCTCAAGGCAAGCGAGGCGCTTGGTAAAGGATGAGACCATCCAAGGTGGAATGAGTTGCTCAGCGACCGAAAGAGTTGTGCAAAGCTCACAGAGGTGAGAGGAATTGCTAACTCGAAGAATTCGATACTCATGCATGAGCTTGTATACGGACGATGGAATGTTCGCGGCCATCCTAAGGCGACCGAAACTCGACGCCATAGAGCATTGAAACTTTCTCTTCGGCATGTGAAGGATACGTCCGTAGGAGTCTGAAGTGTGCAATGAGTTCAGCATGTTGCTAGGCCTTGAGTGGTGCAACGGGGGCTGTATTGACGTGGAGTCGCAATCTAGTAGGTGCGCTTGCAGGAGGCAGAACAATGCACAGTTTGTTCAGCAAATCAGAGTTGTCCAAGGGGATGGTGGTCTCTGAAACGAAGAGAGATGTTGCTCTAACGGGACAGTTATCCAGGAGAGATAAGTCCCGGCTCTCTAGAGGGAGAATCATGTGGGACGGACCGCACATGTTGAGGAGGAGTACCTCAACAAACAACAACTCCACGAAGCTCAATGGACCGAGCAAGCGGTGAGGAGTCGTCGTATGATCTCGCTTGAGAGAATGCATTGGTGGATACATTGCGAGATCAAGTGGGGGAGCGACCCAAAGCAACACAAATGAAGGCACACTTGGAGTCGATATGGAGATCGGACTCAAGGGAGGGCTGACTTGTGGAATGGTGGGCGCGAGGGCCACCATTAACTCAATGCAAAAACGAGGAGCGGAGCAACTTGGGTGTAACTTGGCGAAGTACCCAAGTCGCATGAAGGGAGCCGGCATAGAAGTTGGAACATGGACCGGAGGTACAGTACTTTCCTTAGACAGAGGTCAAGGACATGAACTCTTGCAGAGGCAAGAGTAGAATCATGTTGTTCCATGGGTCCTTCATTTTGACGGAGTGGACTCATCTTACATGGTGAAAAAGACGAAAGAAGCTTCTGGGCACATGTACCTTATCTCGGAGAAGCATTTGATGGAGGAACTAAGGCGACTAAATTTGCGGAGGCGAAATTGGGTTCAGAAGGCCTTAGCACGGGGCAAGAGGACTCATAGGTGGGTACTCTTGAAGAATATGCCACAGTGTTGCCATTCAAGTTGTCATGAAGGAAACGGTGCGCAGCGAAGATTGTGCTGGTAAGGGTAGAGGCCCAGGATCCAGACAATGGTGCACAAATTATAGTGAAGCCGGTGGACTTCAGGAGCTACTAGGCGACGGACTGTCCTAGAGCGGTGCTTCATCTAGGTATGACCCAAGAGTGGGTGGATGAAGGTCGATTGCCAAAGGAGCGAACAAAATCGAAGGTGGAAGAGACCCTGCGATGTATTGGCAGAGGCCACACATGGAGGGTTCACAATTCGAGTTCATCCCACAAGGATCAGAATGTAATAGAGATGTCACTAGGAGGCGACATGGTGCAGCGGATCATGGTGGAACAGTTCGTGGCAATGTGGTACACACAATCTAGTCCTGTGAGGGACTAGATCATACGGAGGTATGATCGAGAGCTACTGGAAGCTCCACTTCGGTGAACAACACGACGGTAAGAAGGGCTATGGATTTAAGGAGTGAAGGCCATGGTACCGTAGAGGCAGGTCTTCCGTGTGTGCATCGAATTTTGCATCGGATGAAAGCCTTGGTCATTAGCATATGGGGACTGTGTTCCACTAAGGGAAGAGTTCGAATGCAAGTACTAGTGAGTCCCATGGGAGGGACTTGATCATACAGAGGTATGATTGAAGCAGTTGGAGAGTTGGACTGCTCAAGAGCGTATATTCGCTTAAGGGAGCCCGGCAAGTCAGACGACAAGGTCGAGTAAGCGAACATTGCTTCCAAGGAAGCTAAGGAGAACAGAATTGGTGCAAACCCTACAACGTGATAGCAGAGGCCATGCATGGGAGTTGCAGTCTGTCTTTCCATCGACCAAACATACTGCTTGGAGAACACAGAGGTGTTGGAGCAGGGGGTCGAAAGGGGCGAGGAAACGACGACGAGTCCAGAGGGACTTAGCTACCCAAAATCAAGCATTAGTTAGAATGGAGGTGGACTCAGAGGAGTGCCACGGAGACATATCTACTGATCGTGAAGAAAAGGGATGCAGATGCGAGGCGACGGATAGTAGGGCCATGGGCATGGCAGCGCCATGGTACCGTAGAGGCGGGACTTCCGTGAAAGTCATTGATCCCTTACTCTCATGGAGGGAGAGCGCTTGGTCGTGAAAGGGGCCAAGGAGGTGGAGCATGTAGAGGCAATCTCCAAGTACCGAGACAAGGCTAAAGGGCAGAGGCCAAGGAACTTCGTAAGACCGGTGTCAATGAGTTTCTCATCAAGATAGCCGAAAGTGAAGGACTTTGGGTCAGGCAAGAGTGCACGACCTGTTAGGATCGAGAGCACTAAGAGGGGGGGGGGGTGAATTAGTGCAGCGGAAATCTTTCAGCGATTTAAAAACGAAAGTTGCGTTCGTCCGATAAAAACGATTTCGATGTAAAAGCCGATTCTAAGATTACTTAAGATTAAGCGCAGTTTACGTCTAAGCACAGTTTACGTCTAAACTCAGTTTGCGTCTAAATACAATTTGCGTCTAAACGTAGTTTTGCGTCTAAACACAGTTTTACGTCTAAACGCAGTTTTGCGTCTAAATTCAGTTTACGTCTAAACGCAGTTTTACGTCTAAACGTAGTTTGCGTCTAAAAGTAGTTTACGTCTAAAACACAATTTTATGTCTAAACACAGTTTGCGCAGTTTGCGTCTAAACACAGGTTTGCGTCTAAACTCAGTTTACGTCTAAACGTAGTTTTACGTCTAAACGTAGTTTGCGTCTAAACGCAGTTTTACATCTAAACGTAGTTTTACGTTTAAAAGAAGTTTATGTCTAAAACACAGTTTTATGTTTAAACACAGTTTGCGCAGTTTACGTTTAAACGCAGTTTTACGTCTAAACACAGTTTGCGTCTAAACGCAGTTTTACGTCTAAACGTAGTTTTATGTCTAAACGTAGTTTGCGTCTAAAACAGTTTCAAAGGGATCTAAACTTAGAAGCTAGTTCATAAAAGCGCAGAAGACAGTTTTGCAGAATCAAAACACAAACGTAAGCTGATCGTACGAAAAACACAGATTTACGTCTGAATGTAGATTCGAAAAGATCAGCACTTAGAACTTGTTCGTAAAGGCGCAGAGAGCAGTAGTTATGTAGGAGGTTTGCAGTAATGATAAGGTACTCGAAATAAAAGCAAACCAGAGATTTAGAGTGGTTCGGTCAGTCTTGACCTACTCCACTTTTGGCTTCCTCCTCCGACGAGGTCACCGACGTCAACTAGCTGCCTTCCTTCAATGGGCGAAGGCCAACTGCCCTTTTACAGTTTCACTCCTTTTGACGGGCTCAGGAGACAACCCTTACAGATCCTTTCTCTCCTCTCTTTACAACTCAAGACTTGAAGAACAGAAAGAGGAGAACTTTTGGACTTTACACAAATTTGAGCTCTTAGAATCACAGAAAAGATCAAGAATTCGGTGTGGATCTATATGCCTTCAGTGCTGAATGGGTGGGGTATTTATAGGCCCCAACCCAATTCAAATTTGGAGCTCAAAACGATCAAATCCCAGAATTTCGGGATCAGGCGGTTGCACCTCTTGACTGGAGAGGTTGCACCGCCTAGCAGAGCTCGAAGACCGAGCTCAGGCGGTGCCACCTCTCTGTCAGGGAGGTTGCACCGCCCAGTCTTGCTCGAAGATTGAGCTCAGGCGGTGCCACCTCTTTGTCAGGGAGGTTGCACCACCCAGTCTAGCTCGAAGACTGAGCTCAGGCGGTGCCACCTCCTGGCTGGGGAGGTTGCACCGCCCAGTCTCGCTGGGAGGCTTAGCCCAGGCGGTGCCACCTCCTGGCCTAGGCGGTTGCACCTCCTGGTGCAATCAGGGTCCGAATGGTTAGCTCCATTCGGCCCAATTTCAATCTTTTCAGGGGCCCAATTGCCCCAAGATTAAGCTAATGGGATCACCTCCCATTTTCCAACTTAATCAATGTGCTAACTATGATTAAATCTAAGACAATTTCTGCAGCTTTGCTCCGATGCGTCAATCGCTTCTTCCGGCGAGTTTTCGGCGAACTTCCGTCGATCATCCGATGAACCCTCGGTGATTCTTCTGTGGACTTCCGGCAAACTCCTGGACTTTGCGACGATCCACTTGGTGAATTCCGACGAGCTTCGCTTGGCAACCTTCTGGACTTCTCGGATCTGTTCTCGCAGAACCTTCGACGACCGTCCGAACTTCCGTCGAACTCTCGAACTCCCAACGTGATCATGATCTTGACTCCGGCGCAACTCCTGCTGCTTGTCTATCTTTCATCGTAGTTAATCCTGCACACTTAAAATAAAACTTCGATCGAGACAATTAATCCTAAGCAATTTAACCAAGTTGTCCGGCATGTCATTGGTCCCTCGACGCTTCGTCCGATTCTTCGGCGCATCGTCCTCTCCTGCAGCCTATTGCCCAATCGGCCAGTTGACTCCGCAACTCCGATATCCTTGGCACAATACCCGCTCTTCTTGGCCCGATGCCCGAGTCCACGGCCCGAAGCCTTCCGTCGATACGTCGACCGATCCACCGGCCCGACGTCCAATCTTCTGACATGTTCCTTCGGCACAACATGATTTTCCTGCTTTAATTGTCTCATCCTGATCGAAGCATCCTGCATCACTCAAAACACAGATTAAATCATAAACATATATCAAGTAGTTTCATCATCAAAATACGAGATTCAACAATCTCCCCCTTTTTGATGATGACAACCACTTGATGACGGAGTTAAACTTAACTCCCGGAGTTTAAACAAACTCCCCCTATCAATATGCCATATTGTTAGAACCTTGAATTCAAACTGAATTCAAGTCATTGCAATATTCATCATGAATACTTGCAACACGTCGACATGAACATATGCATAAACTTATGCATCACATGTCATGTGGTCAACATACTTCTCCCCCTTTGTCATCAACAAAAAGGAGAAGTACCACAATCAAGTGTGTGTGATATTGGTTCAACTCATTGCATGAAAAACATAATATCAAGTTTTATCATCATGCAAGTTTGCTAATATCAACATGAAAAATTACGATGTAAACTTTTGATATCATAACGCAAACATTTCAAGTGTTTATCAATTGTAGCATTTCATCACATGGTAAGATATCAACGCGTAAAATTACGATACAAGCTCTTGATATCTTAACGCATGATGCAAACATGGCATAATGCAAGTTTGGCAATCATAGCATCAATTCATATATTTCTCACCCTTTGTCATCAACAAAACGGAGAACGATATAAGCAAATTTTAAGCATAAGTGTTTGTAATTATTCATGTCATAACTAGGTTCATGTCATTTTCCAACAGTGAGTGATAGGATATCAATTATACAAACATCTCAAGGAAAACATGACATGGAGATAGCTTTGAAAACTTCTTCCCTTTTTTTTGTTATTATCTTTTTGCATGAAGGAGGAAGACTATTTGTGATACATGCTATTTGTGAGTTTACTTCGAGTGAAGTTAGAATCGATGAGAGATTAAATCATGCTTCATTTTTACAAGGACCAAGATATGTATGTGAAATAAATCCTTGCAAGTAAAAACACTTTCATCCATATTCATCAAATCCATTTCTCAAAAAATATTTTTCACATGATGTGTGTATGAGAGATGTATTTGCTAGTTAATTACATAAACTTGATATGACATATGCTTGTTAAGTTTGGAAGAGAGTGAACTTGATATGTTAGATTTAAGAGAATCCGAAAATGAAATTTGACTCTTTCTTCCATTCGGACAAGGTTTTGCTATAGATATTCAATTACAATCATGAAGGTAAAGCATGCTTGTTATCATGGAAGTTTTGTATTCAAGCACATAATTTTCAACAAGTAATTGTGTAAAATCATTATGCCAATCAAGTGATTCGATCATTCAATCAAGAAGGTTCGAAAAATAATTTTAACACGTTCAATCATTAGGACGTGTTTTTGCCATAGTTTTTCAAATACAATCATAAAGATAAGACATGCTCATCATCATGGTAGTATGATAGCAAGTTTACCATATACAAGCTAGCAAAAAATTTCTACATTTTAAGGCCCGCAAGCTAGCAATTTTGAGATGTTCAAGAAAGCAATTCTTGCTTCTTGAAATATAAGTTTTGCTAGATGTGCAAGTTAACTTTTTGCTTCTTGAGATAGGCAAGATAGCATTCCTTGGTGATGTTCAAGATAGCAATTTCTTCTCTTTTGAGAAGTGTAATTTTTTACTTTCTTCTTGAATTGTGCAAGCTAGCTATCTCCCCTTTTGTCATTGTCAAAAAGAAGGGAAAAACCCTTTACATCAATTTTTAAATCATGACAAAGGTTAGTATCAATTTTATTTGTGCATCATTATATTTTCAAATTAAAACATGCACATTTTCAAAACATATAAACTCATTATTATATGCATGATTCCAAATCATCATTCATATTATTTCAATCATTGTTTCAATCACCACTTATAGCTTATCATGCACAATATATAAAATCATCTAACATGATACAGTCATTTATTTTCAAAATATTTATCACTATTTTAATGTATGATAATGAAGTATTCATGATACCGAACATTAAATCAATATTTTTTAAGTATTTATCACTTCATTTTAATTATGATTCCAAACATTTATCATTTAAAGCATTCATGATACACATCATAATAAAAAGCATATGCATCATTCCAAATCATAAATATTTCAAATCATCATGATATTAATTTGTCCCATTGCATCCTACCATGCATGATCGAAACTTCTCATTTGCATACATCAAAATAAATTCATGAATATTTCATGCATTCATATCATCACTTGAGGAATATTGAAAAGAAATAATTGGGTGATGAGATGAATATTTTATGAGTACAAAGAATTGCATAAAAATCATATCATGAATACAAGGAATACAAGTCACAATCATTCAAGAGAAAAATCATCATTCATTTTTAATTCATTCAATTTGATAAATCAAGATCATGATTTTGATAAAACTCATTTCAAATTTAAATCATCAAAATCATTTTTATGGCTCACAAAATTTATAACATAAATAGATTCATGATTTCATTGATAATATATTTTCCCTGTTTTTAAGTGTTTCATTTTAAGTGGTCGATTTCATGTTAGCATGCCTTTTCATTTATGAAAACATGCATCAATTTTTTAAAGCCACTATTATAATCATGAAAATCGATAATCCATAAATATCAAGAATCATCATAATTTCAAATATATACTCATTAATCATAACTTCAAATTGAACATGATTTCATATACTCAAAATCGAGAAATAACAATGGAAATCAACATGATACACATTATTACTTTTCAACCACATATAACATGATTTCATAAGGTATTTTTAATCAAAATCATTTTGTTTATCATAAACATGCAATTTTCATGATTATTTTCAAAATTACTAGAATGATAAGCATGATTCATAATTGTTTGTATTTTCATTATAAAATTATTAAACATGTAATTTTCAAGAAAATTAAATAAAAAAGAAATATGCTTTATGAAAAGCATCATGTAATTTCAAAGTAAATTAAAGGCATTTTGAATACCTCAGCGTCGAAAGGCGTAAAAGCGTAGTTTGCCACCTCGCCTTTGTTGACTTTCTCCTCGTCTTCGGAGGAGCTCGATTCATCCCAATTTTTGTTCTTCTTCTTGCGTTTAAAGCAAGTAGTTCCATTCTTTTTGCTTTTTAATTTTCGTTTCATTTGTAGTTTAAGTTCACCATCACTTGAGCTTATGCTCGAGTGGTCTTCAAATGTTCTATGTCCCAAATCCTTCCTGTTCTTTGGAAGGTTGGTTTGTTCATCATTGTCCTCATCACTTGAGTCATCGCTCAAGTGGCATTCATTTGTCCAGAGTTCCAAATCCTTTCTGTTCTTTGGAAGGTGATTGTGTTCAACATGTTCATCATGTGCATTGTGCACAATTTCATATGTCATCAATGAACCAATTAGTTCTTTAAGTGGTAAGTTGTTTAGATTTTTAGCTTCTTGTATTGCAGTTACTTTTGAATCCCACTTTTTAGAAAGAGAATGCAAAATCTTATTTACGAGTTCAAAATCCGAAAAATATTTTCCAAGAGCTCTTAAACTATAGACGACATCCGTGAGACGGGTGTACATGTCGCCTATAGTCTCGCTTGGTTGCATTTGAAAAAGCTCAAAATCATGCAATAAAAAGTTAACTTTCGAGTCTTTGACTCTACTAGTTCCCTCGTGCGTGATTTCAAGAATTCGCCAAATGTCAAAAGCCGTTTCACACGTAGAAATCCGATTGAACTCATTTTTGTCCAATGCGCAAAATAAGGCATTCATAGCCTTTGCGTTTAAAGAAAAATACTTCTTCTCCAAATCCGACCATTCGTTCATCGGTTTGGAGGGAAGTTGAAAACCGTTTTCAATGATACTCCATAAGTCTAAATTCGTAGAAATCAAGAAAACTCTCATTCGAGTTTTCCAATAAGTGTAGTCCAATCCGTTAAACAACGGTGGACGAAAGACCGAAAAGCCCTCTTGAAGAGCCATTTCTCTCAGGTGTAAATCCGAAATGAGAAATACCCCACTCTGATACCAATTGTTAGGATCGAGAGCACTAAGAGGGGGGGGGGGGTGAATTAGTGCAGCGGAAATCTTTCAGTGATTTAAAAACGAAAGCTGCGTTCGTCCGATAAAAACGATTTCGACGTAAAAGCCGATTCTAAGATTACTTAAGATTAAGTGCAGTTTACGTCTAAGCACAGTTTACGTCTAAACTCGGTTTGCGTCTAAATACAGTTTGCGTCTAAACGCAGTTTTGCGTCTAAACACAATTTTACGTCTAAACACAATTTTGCGTCTAAACTCAGTTTACGTCTAAACGCAGTTTTACGTCTAAACGCAGTTTGCGTCTAAAAGTAGTTTACGTCTAAATCATAGTTTTATATCTAAACACAGTTTGCGCAGTTTGCGTCTAAACACAGTTTTGCGTCTAAACTCAGTTTATGTCTAAACGCAGTTTTACGTCTAAACGCAGTTTGCGTCTAAACGCAGTTTTACGTCTAAACGTAGTTTTATGTTTAAAAGAAGTTTACGTCTAAAACACAATTTTATGTTTAAACACAGTTTGCGCAGTTTACGTTTAAACGCAGTTTTACGTCTAAACGCAGTTTGCGTCTAAACGCAGTTTTACGTCTAAACGCAGTTTGCGTCTAAACGCAGTTTTACGTCTAAACGCAATTTTACGTCTAAACGTAGTTTGCGTCTAAAACAGTTTCAAAGGGATCTAAACTTAGAAGCTAGTTCATAAAAGCGCAGAAGATAGTTTTGCAGAATCAAAACACAAACGTAAGCTGATCGTACGAAAAACACAGATTTACGTCTGAATGCAGATTCGAAAAGATCAGCACTTAGAACTTGTTCGTAAAGGCGCAGAGAGTAGTAGTTATGTAGGAGGTTTGCAGTAATGATAAGGTACTCGAAATAAAAGCAAACCTGAGATTTAGAGTGGTTCGGTCAGTCTTGACCTACTCCACTTTTGGCTTCCTCCTCCGACGAGGTCACCGACGTCAACTAGCTGCCTTCCTTCAATGGGCGAAGGCCAACTGCCCTTTTACAGTTTCACTCCTTTTGACGGGCTCAGGAGACAACCCTTACATATCCTTTCTCTCCTCTCTTTACAACTCAAGACTTGAAGAACAGAAAGAGGAGAACTTTTGGATTTTACACAAATTTGAGCTCTTAGAATCACAAAAAAGATCAAGAATTCGGTGTGGATCTATATGCCTTCAGTGCTGAATGGGTGGGGTATTTATAGGCCCCAACCCAATTCAAATTTGGAGCTCAAAACGATCAAATCCCGGAATTTCGGGATCAGGCGGTTGCACCTCTTGACTGGAGAGGTTGCACCGCCTGGCAGAGCTCGAAGACCGAGCTCAGGCGGTGCCACCTCTCTGTCAGGGAGGTTGCACCGCCCAGTCTTGCTCGAAGACTGAGCTCAGGCGGTGCCACCTCTCTGTCAGGGAGGTTGCACCGCCCAGTCTAGCTCGAAGACTGAGCTCAGGCGATGCCACCTCTTTGTCAGGGAGGTTGCACCACCCAGTCTAGCTCGAAGACTGAGCTCAGGCGGTGCCACCTCCTGGCTGGGGAGGTTGCACCGCCCAGTCTCGCTGGGAGGCTTAGCCCAGGTGGTGCCACCTCCTAGCCTAGGCGGTTGCACCTCCTGGTGCAATCAGGGTCCGAATGGTTAGCTCCATTCGACCCAATTTCAATCTTTTCAGGGGCCCAATTGCCCCAAGATTAAGCTAATGGGATCACCTCCCATTTTACAACTTAATCAACGTGCTAACTATGATTAAATCTAAGACAATTTCTGTAGCTTTGCTCCGATGCGTCAATCGCTTCTTCCGGCGAGTTTCCGGCGAACTTCCGTCGATCATCCGATGAACCCTCGGTGATTCTTCTGCGGACTTCTGGCAAACTCCTGGACTTTGCGACGATCCACTTGGCGAGTTCCGACGAGCTTCGCTTGGCAAGCTTCTGGACTTCTCGGATCTGTTCTCGCAGAACCTTCGACGACCGTCCGAACTTCCGTCGAACTCTCGAACTCCCAACGTGATCATGATCTTGACTCCGGCGCAACTCCTGCTGCTTGTCTATCTTTCATCATAGTTAATCCTGCACACTTAAAATAAAACTTCGATCGAGACAATTAATCCTAAGCAATTTAACCAAGTTGTCCGGCATGTCATTGGTCCCTCGACGCTTCGTCCGATTCTTCGGCGCATCGTCCTCTCTTGCAGCCTATTGCCCAATCGGCCAGTTGACTCCGCAACTCCGATATCCTTGGCACAATACCCGCTCTTCTTGGCCCGATGCCCGAGTCCACGGCCCGAAGCCTTCTGTCGATACGTCGACCGATCCACCTACCCGACGTCCAATCTTTTGACATGTTCCTTCGGCACAACATGACTTTCCTGCTTTAATTGTCTCATCCTGATCAAAGCATCCTGCGTCACTCAAAACGCAGATTAAATCATAAACATATATCAAGTAGTTTCATCATCAAAATACGAGATTCAACATGACCAAGGAACGAAGCAGGCAGTACACGGTGCTGTACCTTCGCTACTCAAGGGAGTAGGCTGCAAGGTTGATGGAGAAGATGGTACAATCCGAGAGGCGACCAAATCTATTAGAGAATTACTCCAAGTTGAGGTGAAAACTTCCTGTATTCCAGAAGTTCCATGGCATTGAGAAGGTGAATCACAGTAGCTAACTCAACGCAAGGAGTGCAAACACTTCAAGTGCTTTAGAAGTGTGAGCAAAGAGCAGGTGAAGGCTAGTAACCATATCGATGCATGGAGTTCAACCTCGAGGAGGCGGGCAAAGTCAAGTAACCTTTGCCTTCTCAACTCTTAAGAGAATGGGCGAAACCGAATACCCCAATTCTCTTATTTATCCAGCAGAGGAGCTTTGCATATGTTCAAAGACCCTTCGAAGATAATGGAAGACAATAGTTGTCAAATCCTCACCAACGGTGATCAGTGTTACTAAGAGTAGATTGTCCGCTTCATTTTCCAACAAAACGCCAATCGAAAGCGGAAGTGATGCGAACCTACTTGGATGTGACAACTAAGTGAAAGAATAGTCAATGAGCAAATTTTGTAGAGGAAGGATCCAAAACTTCAGAAGTTTGCGAGACGATGCTCGTTAAAAGCTCCAACAAGCATCCACCTAATTTAAACAACATGAGGCATTTGAGAGACTAGCGTAGTAAGGATGGTCTTTTCCTTCATTTGGAGGATCCGCAGAAATCAATAAGGATCAACATAACTCAGCTAACCCCACACCAGAGTCAGAGTCATTGGTGAGTTGAAGCAGCATGGTGGATCAAAGGTTCAATTACTCAAAAACAGCAGCGGAGAGCAGTTGGGAGCTAAGAGATGCATTGCAGTTGGAGCAGAAGATTGAAGACTCAGCAAAGGCGAGAAGTTGCAGTGTCGACAAAGGCTTCGACAAGGACGTCGAAGGAATAAGTGGGGGAGAATGTCACGGACAAACTTTTAAACAGGAGTAATGCTTATGTATGTCCGTGTCTTTTAGTATGTTCATGTTTTGTACAACATGTAGAGGGACGGCCGAAGGCTTAATAGTCTCATTTCAGTTAGGTCGGTGACCGCTTTAGGCTTGTAAATAAAGATTGTGTCATGTGGACACGTGCGAGTGATTTTCGATCTGTAATGGACCATTTTACCCTTTTATTGTGCAATTGTTCAGAGCTTATAAAGTCTGTTTGTAATTTGCATTATCTATGAAGTGTTTTCGGAAATGTTTGCTTATGGATCCCGAATGAGGCATTTTCTCTAACCCGTTCTCTCTTTTGTGGGTCCTAAGGGACATGGGAGGCTTCGGGGAGGCTTACCTTTACGGACGGACACGCAAGGGTGCCGCACGACTTAGGCAAAACCAGCTAAGTCCGTGACAGGTCGGCCACACGTAGGCAGACAGCCTAGGTGGTGGCCGTGCGTGAGTAGGCCGTGCATAGGCGGCGGTCGCGCACTAGCAGCAGCCACACGCGGGCAAGAATCGCCATAGCGACCGCGCGTGAGCAATAGCAGCCCCAGGCGGCAACACCGTGGAGGCAGCGACCGCGCACAGGCTAGAGTGGCCGCTAGCAACCGCGCACAGCGGCAGCCCGCAACCGCGCACAACGGTAGCGCCGCTCGCGCAAGTGGCGGCGGCGAAGTTAGATTAGGGATTTTGGCATAATTATGGTTTTACCCTCGAGGCTAGGGTTTTGCAAAATTACAATTTTACCCTTTACAAATTTAGTAATTTCATATTTTGTTCTGTCAACATATTTACGGTTTTACCCTCGGGTTTAATTTATGCCAAAATTATAGTTCTGCCATTCGCATATTTCTGATTTATAACATTTCAAATATTTATGGTTTTATCAAAATTGAGAAATTTAATTCATATTCTCAATTATAAATTGATAAATATGATTTATTATAATTATGATTAATTTTTAATCATAATTATATTTTTTTGATTATTTGATTGGATTTAATTTTTGATTAAAAAAACTATAAATTATGGTTTACTTTATAGTTTTCTCATATGAATTATTGATTTTACATGTGATAAATAAAATTAAAATCCAATTATTGCTTTTTGGACTTTTATTTATTTATTCACATGTATATATATGAAATTGTGAAATAATGTATACCTTTCACATGAATGCATGATTTATATAAATTATTGATTTTACATGTGGTAAATAAAATTAAAAATCTAATTATTATTTTTAGACTTTTATTTATTTATTCATATGTATATATATGAAATTATGAAATAATATTTACCTTTCACATGGCATGATTTATATATTATCATGATTATCATATGAGTTTTTGTACTATTTAATATTCAATAATTATTATTGTTATTTATTATTGAACTGCTTTGCATTAATGTTCAATAATTATTATTATTATTTATTATTGAATTGCTTAGCATTAATGTTTAATAATTATTATTGTTATTTATTATTGAACTGCTTTGTATTAATATTTAATAATTATTATGGTTATTTTATTATTGAATTGCTTAGCAAAAATTAAAGAAAATGATAAATATTATTTGTAATTCATTTTCCTAAGTTTAATCTGACTAGTAGCTGCCAAAGTGGCCTAGGATGATAGACTTTTGTGATATGAATTACAATAAAAGTTTTATCATTTATATGATATTTTTATTTTATATTATTGCATTAGTCTTGTAGCCACCAAAGTGACCTAGACTAATGACTTATAAAATACTATTAAGGAATTAGTCCTAAATGATATTAAGGAAATAATATTCATGATGACACATATAATTAAGAGATTTAGATAATTCCAAAGGAGAATCTAATTCAAATAATTATATGATGGGGTAGGATGATACTGTTTTTGGATATCCTTACAGTTTAGGGTTGTATACCCAAAGGTAACAACATTATTCCACAAGGATGGTATCAGTCCTCTATAAATATTCTTGAGTGAACACTAGATATATCAATATTTTACCCAAAGGTGTAATATAGATGATATCAATAGTTCATCCATTTTTGACAAACTCAAAGCATTAATGTTATTCTATATTTTTGCAGTGGTACTTCCGCATATACATTCATATGCTTCAAGTGTCCCTATATTCTCTGGATCAAATTATTCAGAATGGTTAGAGCATGTGCAATTCACACTAGGTGTATTAGATCTTGATTTAGCATTACTTGTTGAAAAGCCTGCAAAATTGACTGATAAAAGTACTGTAGAATAAGTAAATGAAATAAAGGCTTATGAAAGATCTGATAGACTTAGTTTAATGTTTATAAGAATGACAATTGCAAATAACATAAAGACTTCATTATCGACTGCAACTAGCGCAAAGGAATATTTAAAGGTTATTGAAGACATATTTAAATCTGCTGATAAGTCATTGGCTGGCACATTAATGAAAGAATTAACTAGGCTCAGTATGATGGCACTCGAGGAATTCAAGATCATATCCTCAATATGACTGACAAAGCTGCAAAACTTAAAACATTAGGTATGAATGTTGATGAATCTTTCCTCGTGCAATTTATTCTTAATTCTCTTCCTTCTCAATTTGGCCCATTCAAGATTCACTACAACACAAATAAGGATAAGTGGGACTTGAATGAGTTGGACTAGCATGTGTGCTCAGGAAGAATTGAGATTAAGGCAGGAAAGTTCACATAATGTCATGACCACTACTCAAGGAGCTGGAAATAAGAAAAGAAAGTTGAAGCATTATCAATCAAAGAAACTTGTCGGGTCTGAAAATGTTAAACGGACTAATAAAAAGAAAGCATTTATTGTAAAGTGCTTTTTTTTGTGGCAAGAAAGGACACGTGAAGAAGGATTGCATTAAACGTAAGACTTGGTTCGAAAAGAAAGGTATTAACTCGACCTTTGTGTGTTTCGAATCAAATATTATAGAAGTTCCTTCTAACACTTGGTGGATTGATTCTGGTGCTTCAACTCATGTTACAAATAACATGCAGGGATTTCTTTCAATTCGAAAACCAAAAGAACATGAAAGATTCATCATTATGGGAAATCGTTTTAAAGCGAAAGTGATATCAATGGGAACTTATCGTCTACGCTTTGAGACAGGTCACTTGATGGATCTTGTTGACACATGTTATGTTCCTACAATTTCTAGAAATTTGGTTTCTCTTTCTAGAATTGATGAGTTCGGATATTGTCTTTCTTTTGGTAGTGGCAAACTTAGTATGTTTTATGATTCAATAAAAGTTGGTTCTGAAATTCTCTGTGATGGTTTATACAGAATTCATTTGGATCTTGAGTTTGCAAAGACATTAATGACCCTACAATCAAATGTTGGATTGAAACGTAGTTTCAATAATGAAATATCTTCTATATTGTGGCATAGACGATTGGGGCATATCTCCAAGGAAAGAATTGAAAGATTAGTGAAGGATAATATTTTGGAACATTTAGACTTCACTGATTTTGATGTTTATATAGATTGCATTAAGGGAAAGCAAACTAAACATATAGAGAAAAATGCCACAAGAAGTAAAGAACTCATTGAGATTATTTATACTGATATCTGCAGACCTCTCCATATTCCTTGTTTTAGTGGAGAAAAATATTCATCACATTTATAGATGATCTGTCTAGATATGACTATGTTTATCTTATTAGGATCAGAGCGGCACTAAGAGGGGGGGGGGTGAATTAGTGCAGCAGTAAAGTGCGATAAACTTTTGACGATTTAAACACTTTCGGAAACTTCGTATGATAAAAGCAACGTTTTCGTTTGAAACCATTTCGATTGCATTTTAACTTGAAGGGATAAGTAAGACGGAGACAAAGAAGTAGAGCATTAAAGTGCAAATAGTTTGCAGTAATATAAATGATAATAAGTAAATGCAAACCAGAGATCATGCCGATTTTACAGTGGTTCGGTCAAATGACCTACATCCACTTGCGAGGCCCCTCTTCGATGAGGCTCCCACCTTCCACTAGCAAATCTCTTGAAGGGGAAGGGTAAATACCCCTCTTACAACTTTTTACAAGCGGTTCACTCTCTTACAGATTTTCAGCAAGAAAGAAGGAGGTGAACACTAGCAAATCGAAAACAAGACTAGCAAAGACTTTTCTAAGACCTTTCTCTCGATCAATTGCTTCTCAAAAAGTTATTATCTCAGCTGAGATTTGAGGGGTATTTATAGGCCTCAAGAGGATTCAAATTTGGGCTCCAAAATTTGAATTCTCTTTGGGTTCCCGATGCTGGCGGTGCCACCGCCTATCAGTGTCAAACACTGACAGTGGACTAGCGATGCCACCGCCCAGCCAAGCGGTGCCACCGCCAGACCCTTCGGTTCACTGGTTGGGCTTCAAATTTAGCCTAAACCAAGTCTAATTTTGAGCCCAGTTGGCCCCTAACCAGGATATAGGATTATCTCTTAATCCTAATCCTAATTACAAGTAAACTACATAACAAAAAACATCCTAAGGAAGTTTTCAACCGCGAACGTCGAGTCTTGTTCCGGCGAGCTTTCCGACGAACTTCTTCCGACGGACTCCCAGCAAGCTCCCGAACTTGTGATGACTTTAACAAGTAGCCGAGCCTTCTCGGTGATCTCCGTGAACCTCCAACGATCTCTTCGGCGAACTTTCAAAAATTCTGACAAGTTCCCGATTTCTTCTCGGTTGGTTCCAACAACATCTCCGACGATTCTTCGGACTCTTAAACGTCTATGGAACTTGACTCTAGTATTCTTGCTTTGTGTTTTCTGGTTATCATAGTTAATCCTGCACACTTAACTTAATAATATAGATTAGATCAATTAACCCATCAATTGATTTTATCATCAAAATTTGAGATTCAACAATCTCCCGCTTTTTTATGATGACAATCAATTGATGACGGAGTTAAACATAACTCCCCCTATCTATATGCCATATTATGAGAAGATAAAAACACTTGAATTCCATCCCATTGAATTCAAGCATAAACCGATAAGTTATAACCGTAGAACTTATCGTTATTCTCATTAAGCATAAGTAAATACGAAATTTCGATGAAAATCATTTTCAAGTCGAATGATAAGAGACAATTTTTACTACGACATGAGATAAAGATTTTCAACATGAATTTCATGATATACATGTTAGACATGCTTTCAATATGATCAATTAATCTTGAGATATTCTCAAAGATTTTGCAAGGCATATAAGACATTCATATCACACAAGCTTTTGCAATTCATATAAGTCATGCTATTAAAATGGTACAAGTCATCACTTTTCTCCCCCTTTGTCATAAAAAAAAAAAAGGGAATGAGACTTGAAGCACATAATTTGTGATTATAACATCAGGAATTCAGCATTAATCATAAAAAATTTATCATTCAAAATTAAGTATACTAAAATATTTACGCATAGTTCATTTTAAAGGAAAATTCAGCATTCATCCATTTTATCAAATCTCTTCTTTCTATAAATAACAAAAATTGTAGATGTACAAGGAAGAGATAGTGATAAAAAAATTTTCAAGTAGTAACTCCAATAAGTCAAGATCATAATTCGAATACAAATCCATTCAAATTCGTCAACTTGAAACTCATAATCAAGCATCAAAATCAATTTCGAGATTCACAAAATATCATAAAATCATTAATCTTGATCAGATGAGAGTGGTGTTTGACTCAAGATAGGATAAGATAATTTAACATGTCATTTAGAATTGAAAGAGAAGGATCAGATTCACCGAGGAACGGAGAGAGGATGAAAAACTTTACGAAAAATCCATTCAAATAAGTTTATTCTTAGGGATAATTTAACATACCTAATTCCCTTCTAATGAATTCAAATTGGTCTTCATTCAAAGCTTTTGTAAATATATCTGCTAATTGATGCTTTGTGTTAATGAATTCTAGAACAATATCATTGTTAAGGACATGATCGCATATGAAATGATGCCTAACGTCGATGTGCTTAGTTCTAGAGTGCTAAATTGGATTTTTAGTAAGACTTATGGCACTAGTATTATCACATTTTATGGGAATATTTTTAAAGTGAATTCCATAGTCTTCTAATGTATTTTTTATCTAAACAACTTGTGCACAGCATGCACTTGCAGCAATGTATTCGGCTTCCGCCGTAGATAGTGCAACTGAATTTTGTTTCTTGGAAGTCCAAGAAACAAGTGCATGTCCTAAAAATTGGTATGTTCCAGATGTACTTTTTCTATCTATCCTGCATCCGCCAAAATTGGCATCTGCATAAGCTATTAAATCGAATTTTTCAGATTTTGGATACCACAGTCCTAGATTTGGAGTTCCTTTAAGATACCTAAATATTCTTTTAACACTTTTAAGATGAGATAATTTAGGATTTGATTGAAACCTAGCATAAAGTCCTACACTAAACATAATATCCGATCTAGTCGCGGTGAGGTAGAGTAGACTACCTATCATTCCCCTATATGTTTTTTGATCAAAATTTTTACTATTTTCATCCATATCTAACTTAGTCGCAGTACTCATAGGGGTGTTTATTGCTTTTGAATTATCCATGTTAAATTGTTTTAACAATTCTAATGTATATTTAGATTGGTTAAGAAATATACCATCCCTAAGTTGTTTGATTTGTAATCCTAAAAAGAAAGTTAATTCACCCATTAAACTCATTTCAAATTCATGACTCATACATTTAGCAAATGATTCACATAGTGATTCATCCGAAGAGCCAAAAATAATATCGTCAACATAAATTTGCACAATAAGAAAATTATGTTCAAAATGTTTAATAAACAATGTAGTATCAACCTTGCCTTTAGTAAAATTATTTAAAATAAGAAAGGAACTAAGCCTTTCATACCAAGCTCTAGGAGCTTGTTTCAAGCCATAGAGTGCCTTAGTCAATTTGAATACATGATTAGGAAGAAGAGAATTTTCAAATCCGGGAGGTTGTTCGACATATACTTCTTCAGAAATAAAACCATTCAAGAAGCACTTTTGACATCCATTTGAAATAGTTTAAAATTATTACTACTAGCATAGGCAAGGAGCATCCTTATGACTTCTAATCGAGCCACGGGAGCGAAGGTTTCTTCGTAATCGATACCTTCTTCTTGGTTGAAACCTTTGGCCACTAATTTAGCCTTGTTTCTAACCACGATACCATTTTCATCGTGCTTGTTTCTAAAGACCCATTTAGTACCAATGACTAAATGGTCACTAGGTCTAGGAACAAGCTTCCATACCTTATTCCTCTCAAATTGATTTAATTCCTCTTACATTGCAATAACCCAAAAATTATCTTTTATGGCCTCGTCAATGTATTTAGGTTCGATTTGAGAAAGGAAGGTGGCGTTAGCACAAAAATTCTTGAAAGAGGAACGAGTTTGAACCCCTTTTGATGTATCTCCTATAATTAGCTCATTTGGATGAGCATCTATATACTTCCATTCCTTGGGTAAGGAAATTTTGGAAGAAGGTGCATCCAAGTTGCTATTTTGAGGAGGGGGTTCATTTAAATTCAAATGATCAAAACCAAGATCATCATCAAAATTATTTTTCTTTAAATTAGAAATTTCATTAAAAACTACATGAATAGACTCTTCTATTACTAAGGTTCTTTTGTTAAAAATCTGAAAAGCCTTAGAAACGGAAGAGTAACCAAGAAAGATGTCTTCATCGGATTTAGCATCAAATTTTCCTAAGGCATCCCTTTCATTCAAAATAAAGCATTCACAACCGAAAACTTTAAAATAAGAAATATTTGGTTTTTTGTTATTCCATAATTCATAGGGAGTTTTTGATAGGGATGGTCTTATTAGGACCCTATTCATGATGTAACAAGCCGTATTTACGGCTTCGGCCCAAAAATACTTGGGTAGACTATGTTCATTTAACATCGTTCTTGCCATTTCTTGTAGGTTTTTATTTTTTCTTTCAACTACTCCTTTTTGTTGGGGATTCCTCGGAGTGGAGAAGTTGTGATTGTATCCATTAACTTCACAAAAATTTTGAAAGTCATGGTTTTGAAATTCGCCACCGTGATCACTTTGAATTGATGAAATCATGAAACCTTTTTCATTTTGAGTGAGTTTACAAAATTTAGAGAAACACTTGAAGCAATCACTTTTGTGAGCTAAGAAATAGGTCCAAGTGTATCCAGTATAGTCATCCACAATTACAAACGCATATTTGCTTCCTCCTAGACTTGTCGTGTCAATTGGTCCAAATAAGTCCAAATGAATCAATTGTAATGGTCTAGTGGTGCTAATTTGAGTTTTTGGTTTGAAACTAGTTTTTATTTGTTTACCTAGTTGACATGCATCGCATACTTTGTCCTTAATAAACTTTATATTTGGAATTCCTCACACTAATTCTCTAGATGAGATCTTAGATATTAGTTTCATGCTTGCATGGCCTAGTCTCCTATGCCAAAGCCAAGCATCATCATTTAAAGCGGAGAAGCACATTTCATTACTTAGTTCATCAAGGTTGATGGTGTAGACATTATTTTGTTTTAATGCAATCATAGTTATGTTATGGTTTGGTTTTTCAATAATACACACATTTGATTCAAATCTAACGATATAACCTTTATCGCATAATTGACTAACACTCAAGAGATTATGTTTCAATCAATCAACTAGTAAGACATCATCAATAGAAAAATTTAATTTGTTACCTATGGTTCCCTTGCCAATGATTTTGCCTTGGTTGTTGTCTCCGAAGGTGACGTACCCTTCTTCTTTGCTAGTGAGCATAGAGAAATGAGATGGATCTCCAGTCATATGTCTTGAGCATCCACTATCTAGATACCATCTCTTGCTCCTAGCTTGTGATGGTGTATGTTTCTACAAGAAGGGATTATTTTTAGGTACCCATTTTCTTTTGGGTGCCTTAAAAATTGATTTAACTTGTTCATCATATTGCATAGAATTGATCATGGTTCCTTTAGGAACCCAAATTAGTTTGCTCGGACTAATTTTCTTGAATGGACATTTATAAGTTTTATGTCCATATTTGCAACAAAAGTTGCAATTGCTTTGGTGCCGAACATGTAAGATGGGGCCTTTAACGAAGGTGGTTGGATTTTGGTGAGGATTTCTCACAAATCCGATTCCACTTCTTTTAGGAACGTGACCCTTATTTGTAAGGATCATGTTCAAATATTTGCTACCAACCTCGAATTTCTTCAAGGTGTCCTTAAGTAGCAAGTTTTCCTTTTAGAGAGATTCTAGATCATGACATTTTATACATGGAGCTAAACTATTGTGATATTTAGTTTTTAATTTATCGATATCACAAGTGAGACTATCATGCTCCTTTTTTAGCAATTTGTATTTTCTACTAATTATCTTACATTCATCAAATAACTCATGGAAAGCATTTAATAATTCATGATAAGGTAAATCTGCATCAATTAAATCTGTTACCTCTTCTCCGATGGCCATTAGGGCGTAATGAGCAACTTGCTCGGTGTCGGACTCCTCTTCTTCGGACGCGCTTGAATCATCCCGCATTGCCTTGAGCGCCTTCTTCTTTGATATTCTCTTTTTGGCTTGAGGACAATCGTTCTTGTAGTGTCCCGGTTTTTTGCACTCATAGCAAATCACTTGGTCCTTCTTGTGTTCGAATTTATTTTTTGTATTATTTTTAAATTTGTTCTTTCTTAAATATTTTTTAAATTTTTGAGTCAAAAGTGCAATATCATTGTCACTGTCCTCATCACTTGATGTTCCTTTCAAGTGGTCTTCTTATGATGTGAGTGTCATATCCTTCCTGTTCTTTGGAAGGGGGTTCTCGAGCTCGTCATGAGCTTGACATGTCATTTCGTAGGTCATTAGAGACCCAATAAGTTCTTCAAGAGGGAATGTTTTAAGGTCTTTAGCCTCTTGAATTGCCGTAACTTTTGGATCCCAACTTTTAGGGAGGGATCTTAAGATTTTAGTTACTAGTTCAAAGTTGGTAAAATCTTTACCAAGAGCTTTGAGTCCATTGATGATATCCGTGAACCAGGTGTACATGTCTCCGATGGACTCACTTGGTTTCATTCAAAAAAGTTCGTAAGAGTGCACAAGGATGTTGATTTTGGACTCTTTCACTCGGCTAGTGCCTTCATGAGTGACCTCAAGAGTTCTCCAAATATCAAAAGCTGAATCACAAATTGAAACACGATTAAATTCATTTTTGTCTAGTGCACAAAACAAGGCATTCATAGCCTTTGCATTTAAAGCAAAAACCTTCTTCTCCGATTCATTCCATTCGCTCATCGGAAGAGAAGATTTTTGAAATCCGTTTTCAACAATAGTCCAAAGCTCGAAATCCATAGAAATGAGGAAGATCCTCATACGAGTCTTCCAATAAGTATAATCCGACCCATTAAACAAGGGTGGACGTGTGATAGAATGACCCTCATGTATGCCGGAGTAAGCCATCTCTCTTGGGTATCAAACCAAATATGAGAGTGAGCCTAGCTCTGATACCAATTGTTAGGATCGGAGTGGCACTAAGAGAGGGGGGGGGGGGTGAATTAGTGCAGTGGTAAAGTGTTTTGACGATTTAAACACTTTCGAAAACTTCGTACGATAAAAGCAATGTTTTCGTTTAAAACCGTTTCGATTGCGTTTTAACTTGAAGGGATAAGTAAGATGGAGACAAAGAAGTAGAGCATTAAAGTACAAATGGTTTGCAGTAATATAAATGACAATAAGTAAATGTAAACCAGAGATTACGTCGATTTTACAGTGGTTCGGTCAAATGACCTACATCCACTTGCGAGGCCCCTCTTCGATGAGGCTCCCACCTTCCACTAGCAAATCTCTTGAAGGGGAAGGGTAAATACCCCTCTTATAACTTTTTACAAGCGGTTCACTCTCTTACAGATTTTCAGCAAGAAAGGAGGTGAACACTAGCAAATTGAAAACAAGACTAGCAAAGACTTTTCTAAGACCTTTCTCTCAATCAATTGATTCTCAAAAAGTTGTTATCTTAGCTGAGATTTGAGGGGTATTTATAGGCCTCAAGAGGATTCAAATTTGGGCTCCAAAATTTGAATTCTCTTTGGGTTCCCGATGCTGGCCGTGCCACCGCCTGTTAGTGGCGGTGCCACCGCTTGTCAATGTCAGACATTGACAGTGGACTAGCGGTGCCACCGCCCAGCTCTCGGGTGTTGGGCGGTGCCACCGCCAGACCCTTCGGTTCACTAGTTGGGCTTCAAATTTAGCCCAAACCAAGTCTAATTTTGGGCCCAATTGGCCCCTAACCAGGATATAGGATTATCTCTTAATCCTAATCCTAATTACAAGTGAACTACATAACAAAAAAACATCCTAAGCAAGTTTTCAACCACGAACGTCGAGTCTTGTTCCGGCGAGCTTTCCGACGAACTTCTTCCGATGGACTCCAAGCAAGCTCCCGAACTTGTGATGACTTTAACGAGTAGCCGAGCCTTCTTGGTGATCTTCGTGAACCTCTGACGATCTCTTTGGCGAACTTTTGAAAATTCCGATAGGTTCCCGATTTCTTCTCGGTTGGTTCCGACAGCATCTCCGACGATTCTTCGGACTCTTAAACGTCCATCGAACTTGACTCCGGTATTCTTGCTTTGTGTTTTCTGGTTATCGTAGTTAATCCTGCACACTTAACTCAATAATATGAATTAGATCAATTAACCCATCAATTGATTTTATCATCAAAATATGAGATTCAACATATCTAATACATGAAAAGTCTCAAGCCATTGATACTCTTGAAGTATACATAAATGAGGTTGAGAGACAATTAGATAGAAAAGTTAAAATTATCAGATCTGACAGAGGTGGTGAATTTTATGGCAGATATGATGGATCTGGTCAGAATATTGGCCCTTTTGCTAGATTCATAGAACAACGGGGTATTTGTGCTCAATATGCATTATCAGGTGTGCCACAGCAGAACGGTGTTGCTGAAAGGCGAAATCGTACTCTGATGGATATGGTTAGGAGCATGATGAGTTATTCCTCTGTACTTGAGTCGATGTGGGGTGAAGCTCTTAGGACAGCTATGTATATCTTGAACAGGGTTCCTAGCAAGTCAGTTTCATCGACTCCATTTGAGTTATGGACTGGTAGAAAGCCTAGTCTAAGACATTTACATATTTGGGGGTGTCCTGTAGAGATAAAAGTATTCAATCCATATGAAAAGAAATTGGATCCAAGAACTATTTCAGGATATTTTATTGGTTATCCAAAAAATTCCAAGGGATACAGATTTTATTACCCTAATCATAGTATGAGAATAGTAGAATCTGGTAATGCAAAATTTCTAGAAAATGACGAAATCAGTGGGAGTGAAAAATCTCGAAGGATTAATTTTGATATCGAGGATATTCAGGTTAATTCTCTCGTATCATCTCCTATTCAAGAGATTGTTGTTCGTCAAATCAATGAGAGTATTGATGAGGGTGAACAATAAAATAACATCGAAGAACTCTCACATGATGTTGATGTCGCTGCTGATGATCTTGTAGAACAATCACAATTGGCAGATTTGAGAAGATCTCAAAGGAAAAGAAAACATATCATTTCTGATGATTATGTGGTATATCTATAAGAATCAGATTATGATATAGGAATAAAAAGAGACCCCTTATTGTTTTCACAAGCCATAGAAAATAACGATTCTGAAAAATGGTATGATGTCAATGAAAGAAGAGTTAAAATCAATGGTTCAGAATATGGTGTCTGGGATCTCGTTGAATTGCCCAATGATTGTAAAAGAGTCGGTTGTAAATGGGTCTTTAAGACAAAACGTGACTCAACGAGCAATATCGAACGATATAAAGCCAGACTTGTGGCCAAAGGTTTTTCTCAGAAGGAAGGCATCGACTATAATGAGACATTTTCTCTAGTTTCAAGAAAGGACTCATTAAGAATCGTCATGACATTGGTAGCTATTATGATCTTGAGTTGCATCAGATGGATGTGAAAACAACATTTCTAAATGGGGATCTGGATGAGGAAATCTATATGGAATAACCTGAAGGATTCATTGAAAAGGGAAAAGAAAATTGGGTTTGTAAACTTAAGAAATCCATTTATGGCCTTAAACAAGCTTCTAGACAATGGTATATAAAATTTCATAATACCATTACTTCCTTCGGATTTAAGGAAAACACTGATCACTGTTGATCAGTGTATATATCTGAAGGTAAGTGGGAGCAAGTTTATTATATTGGTCTTATATGTGGATGATATTTTACTTGCTAGTAGTGATCTTGGTTTATTGCACAAAACCAAGATATTTCTCAACAAGAATTTTAAGATGGTTGATATGAATGAGGCAGCCTATGTTATTGGCATTGAGATATTTAGGGATAGATCTCAAGGATTATTAGGATTGTCTCAGAAAGGATATATTGATCGCATCTTGGAAAGATTTAATATGCAACTTTGCTCAGCCAATGATGTACCTATTACTAGAGGTGAAAAATTCAGTCAAAACCAATGCCCAAGAAATGACTTTAAAAAGAATCAAATGAAGAATATTCCTTATGGGTAAGTAGTTAGAAGTCTATTATATGCTCAAACATGTACAAGACCAGATATCAGTTTTGTAGTTGTAATGCTGGGAAGATACCAAAGCAACCCAAGAATGGAACATTGGAAAGCTGCAAAGAAAGTAATGAGATATCTACAAGGGACGAAAAATTACATGCTCACATACAGGAGATCAGATCAGCTTGAAGTGAAAGGATATTCAGATGATGTTTTTGTAAATTGCCTCGGCAATAGGAAGTCTACTTCAGGATTTGTATTTATGTTAGCTGGTGGGACAATTTCTTGGAAAAGTGCAAAGCAATCACTTATTGCATCATCAACAATGGAAGTTGAATTTGTAGCATGCTTTGAGGCCACAAATCAAGCTTTATGGCTGTAAATTTTCATCTCGGGACTTGGTGTGGTCGACTCAATTGCTAGGCCGCTGAAGATATTTTGTGATAACACTACAGCAGTTTTCTTCTCTAAGAATGGTAAGTACTCTAGTGGTTCCAAGCACATTGAGATAAAGTACTTGGTGGTTTGAGAAAGAGTCCAGAAACAGCTAGTGTCAATTGAGAACTTGAGCACCACTATGATGATTGCTAATCCATTGACAAAAACATTACAATGTAAAATATTCAAAGAATATGTTCTTAGAATGAGGCTTGTGAGCAAGTCATAAAGGATATGGTGATGCATGTTTATGTGGATGCTATTATTGACATTCTTCTTCCTTACTTGAAGTTATCTGTTTCTGTTATCTTGTTTATATTTATGTTTATGGTTGAATGTAATAACAGGATTGTCTTGACAAGATAAATTACAGGAGTCATTATGGATTATATTAGGAAAGACTAACAATGTTGTGGTACATAGAAGGGAGTATGACATTGATGAAATACAACCACTATGACTTGCATTGATAGTTGGACTTAATATAGTATTATTGTGTTTATTGGATTTATTGGCTTATTTTAAAACATGGCCATGTATAAAATGCTTTTCAAAATTTCTTAGAATCCAATTAGGTAAAATTATTTTTTAAACAAAATTTTGTTTTGTTTATTTTAATTTTGAATATCTCATTTATATCTTATCAATTAATGGGCAAAGTGGGAGAATGTTAGATTATGTGGCCCTTTTATAATTGAATAAGATATATAATGTAATAACTAATTGAGTTCCGTTCAGATATTTTTGCCAGGAGATAATAATCTTGATGGGAGGAAATCTTCTGATATATCATCGTAGACCCTCTGCTCTCGCCTATAAAAAGAGACCGCTAGGATTGAGAGAGCATTAACATATTACGTACAGACGCACCTCCGAGGGATTTCAGTTTCTCCCCAAAACCCAGTGGTCTCTTATCTACTCTTCTTACCGACTCCTACATTTTGATTTCAAAGACGGTGACGGTGCTTGTGGATCAAAGACGGTGACGGTGCTTATGGATCAAAGACGGTGACGGTGCTTATGAATCAAAGACGGTGACGGTGCTTATGGATCAAAGACAGACGGTGGATCAAAGAAGATAGTATCAAAAGGTGGTGCTTATGGATCAAAGACGATGGATCAAAGAAGATAGCATCAAAAGGTAAGCAGCATCGTAATAATTTAGATGGATCAAAGAAGATAGCATCAAAAGGTACGCAGCATCATAATAATTTAGATCGATCAAAGAGGATAGCATCAAAAGGTACGCAGCATCATAATAATTTAGATCTATACATTTTGATTTCAATCCTGGCATATAAGTTATTTTTGTATTTCAGATATAGAATAATTATAGATTTTATGCTTACAATTTAATTCTTGGATCATTCTACTCTAGCAAGCTTATGGAGTTAATATCTAGATGCCTCGCTAAAAGCTAAGCTTGAGAATAGTTACAACTCCTCTGCTGCCTCCCATGGTCTTGATTTAGATGAGATAAATAACTCATATCTTTTCTTAAAAACTAATCTTGAACGTACTACCCTCTTGACTTTCTAGAATTTCCTCTGTGCAAATTCTAGAACATCCCAACAATAAATTTAATTATTATAAACTTAATTGGAAGATTTTTTATTTCAAATTTTCCTCAAAAGAAGATATGGCGAAGACTTTCACTCGTAGCCATTAGTGGTCATTAGTTCATCTATCACCAAGCCCTATGATTAATGTCCAAATCTCCAACCACTTAGGCCTTACATAGATTCACCCCCCTCCCCCAATCACCCTCTTGAATATATATATATATATATATATATAGTCCAATATTATTTTATAAATTATAATCAAATTAAAAAATTACTCAAAATTAATGGTCTCACTCTCTCTAGAGTAAAAGGTGCTTGACCTCTTCAAACCTGTCTCAATGACTTTAATTGAGTTAAATCTTTTTTTTCCAAAATATTACTTATAAAAGCATTTCAGTCTTCTACTTCAATTATGGCCTAGTGGGTCATAAAACTGAATATTACCCCTCTATTTTCAAGCTTCAAAACCCTCCTATCATAACTACACGTTATGTTAGGATTTCTTGCTTGAACCGGAGGTTGAAGATGATTAGGTATTTAGACCTTGACTTCATGTTCAACATAAATCCAATCCTAAAATGACCGAATCCAACTACTTTCCCAAATCTCATTTAACCTCCACTAATCCTAACTAATTCAAATTCCATTCTGGACCCTTGAGCTCGATTCAACCTGATCCGATCGAGCCATCTAAGGTAACATCTCACTTGTTAATTCCTCACACTGAAGCTTCTAAAGAAAATCCAATTACTTGTTAATCCAAATCTACCATACAATCTAGTTGGAAAAGGTTTGCCAAAGCATGATGACAACTAATACATCTTCTCGAATCAAGGCAAACAACACCTTTGTTATGTCCAAATCTATCTTGGACACAATTGTATTTTACTTTGATTCCTCTACCACCATCAATCTTCTCCTCTTACCGTCTCAATATTCAAATTGATGATGCATCTATACCTCTCAAAAATGCTTTTGTCATTCTATATCCACAAAATCAAGAGATGCGACAAAAGCTCCACCCTCCATATCTAACAACAAAAAGCAAACCCTCGACTTCAATGACCTAATGTAATGGCAGAGCAAGTTTTTCAAAGGGCAACAGGTTCTGGCTCAATGGAAGATAATAATTTCCTCCTTGAAGAAGAGAAACTTGAAAGGAAGTCTTCCTACTTTTCTCTTTACCCTTAAACAAAGAAACAAAATGATCAAGTGTTTTCCTCTCCTCCCATGGCTCTCCTATCCTTCGCGAAAATACTTCCTTCTTTTTAATAAATATCACCTCAATAAAATAAATAAAAAGATATATCTATTCTCCCTCATCAAGATATATAATTTTTACATTATCATGCTTCAAGAAACATATAGAAATAAGTTAATGTCTCATTAGAAGAATGAGCAAAGCAATAGAATAGAAACTTTATCACTATTGTGAATCAATTAGGTGGCGCATACTCATGGAAATACAAGTTATCAAAACTTTCTTCATCAATAAAGACTCTTAATCGCTATCCTTATCTATACTAGTAACTCTTTCTCCATTTGTAATATTCTTCAGTATCATCTATCTAATATTAATCTCTATAGGATTCCTTAGTTTATTTATAGATATTTTAATGATATTACATATTTTTGTGATAAAATAAGTGAATTGTCTTTTTGTATTAATCGATTGGTTCACTTCGAAGTTTTACTTTTTAGCAAGGTTTAACTGCTCTCGATTTTTTCAATCCTTACCATACTTGTTGTAATCATTATTATGCAAGTGCTCACATTTTAGCAAGACTCAATAGAGTCGATGTTTCTAAAGTTTGGCTTTTTCTTTTTCATGGATCTTAAATCTCCCATCTCCCATATCTTCCATATTGCTTCAATCCACAATCCTCTTCTAATCAAAATTTCTAGATCCCTTTCTCTAAAAGATCTAAGAAAATCTTTTACTTAAAATCATTGATACCTTGAAAGTCATTGACCTAATTATTAACAAACTTCTAATTTCAAGTCACACACTATCTCTCTTCCTAAAACTCCTCAAGGATAACTTTAATTGTAACATCAAGGTGACCCTCTCTCTCTTTTCGAATTGAAGGAATCCAATTTCTTCACAGCATATCCAATAAGCTCATTACTCTTAATGGTCAAACTAAATATAATGTCACTTACTAAATATAATGTCTCATTTACTAGTGGACTAAATATAATGTCACTTGGACTGAAGAGGGGGACCAGAACATAAGAAACTTTTACAAACTAGCCTTTTATAAATAAAACTTAATCATATTCTTTAAATATATTTTTAAATTATGCTACTCTATCTAACCCTGATGATATTTCTAGTTACTTTGCCAACTACTATCATATGCTCTAGAACATAATCTTAACTAACAACTAGGACTCCCGACCTAAAATTTCTTCCTTAAAAAAGCTAGTCTCTCTTCTCTCCCCTTTCTCCTGATAAATTTTTTTCTACTATTAATTAGATGAGATTAGGGAAAAGTCATGGTTCAGATGGTTTTACTATTGAGTTTGTCCAAACCTTTTCGAACAAAATTAATGACACCCTTTTAGTAGCTTTGAATAATTTTTTTCAAACTAGTAAAATCCCCACTAGTTAAGGTAAAACCTATTTGATTTTTATTTTTAAAAAGCTCCACAGGTGAACGATTTTTGTTCTATAGGCCCTACAAAATTCTTGCTAATTCTTATAAATCATCTTAGACCTCTATTCAACTCTCTAATTGCTCATTATATCAAGAAAGGGTGTAATATCCATGATAATATCTTCCTAGGAAGCCTTAACCCAAATACTCTTAAAGAATAAACTCCCCACCTACATTCATCAATTGGATTAAGGAATGCATCTCATCCTACTCCTATCTTAGCTTTCTTTTTTTTTAGTTCACTAGCAAAAAAAAAAAAAAAAGGTGTCCTTGGTCACTTTATCATATATATATATATATATATATGATATTAATAGTTGATAAGATTTCTCCAACTATACGAGAAAATCTCTTACTCTATTGAGAAAAATCCTTTGTTCTGTTGAGTGAAATCTTCTCTCCTAATTTCTATAAATAGAAGAGGAACATGTTAATGCATTTAAACTTCTTCAATAATTTTTATTTTATTTTATTCTTTCCAACATGGTATCAGAGCTCTCGCTGTGAAGGCCACTTCTAAACATCCCAAGCACACCCAGTCCAGTATCAAATCCGGACCACAAACTATGGTTATGCTAGGATCATCTCATCCTTCAAGCTATGTAAGCCTTAGTCGTTGGATCCTTTGCCTCACTCATTTCTTCATGTGATACTACTACCGAAGCTTGGTGCAAGTTACAAACCACCCTGGTCAATCGTTTCCGCACTTGTATGCTTAGTCTCTTGTCTAGTCTCATGACGATAAAATAAAAGAAAAATATTATTGTTGATTATCTACATAACATAAGGATTATCATCGATAACTTGGCTATGATAGGTCATTCCCTCATTGATGAAGAAGCTTTATTGAAGAAGCTTTATTGAAGAAGCTTTATTGAAGAAGTTTTATTGAAGAAGTTTTATTAAAGAAGCTTTATTTAAGAAGCTTTATTGAAGAAGCTTAAATGCATTAACATATCCCTCTCATATTTATACAGATTAGGAGGGAGGATTTCCCTCAATAGAGTAGAGAGATTTCCTTAGCTTTAACAAATTGGTATCAAAGCCTGGTTTCGAGATCTTTTAGCAATGATGATAATAACAAAGATCATTGTCGAGAAATTCGATAGAAATGTCAACTTCGACATATGGCAGCTCAAGATGGAGGCCATTCTGGTTCAAGACAGAGTTGATTTGGCACTATAGGGAGTTGAGAACATTCTAGATAATACGTCAAAGGAAGATCTTACAGGTATGGATAAGAAGGCCCGATTAAGCATTATTATAAATCTCTGTGACAAGGTTTTACGAGAGGTAGCTACGGAAACTATGGCTAAGAGCATATGGAATAATCTTAAAGCCTTGTATATGAAGAGGATAGTAAAGAATCGTCTCTACTTGAAGCAGAGTTTGTATATGCTTCGGATGACTGAAGGTACATCTATACTCTCATATCTTAATAAACTTGATTCCTTAGTTATGGATTTGGAGAATATAGATGTGAAAATTGATGACGAGGATAAGGCCCTATTACTTTTGTATTCTCTTCCCCAATCCTTTAAGTATTTTCGTGATTATATGATTTATGGAAAAATAATAATTTTGTATCAGAAAATTAAATCTGAACTAAAATCTAAGAAGCAGATAGACAGGGATGTCACTGGGGAAAGTAGAGGGAATCAGGTAGAGAGTTTGGTTGTCAAGGGTAGAACTGATAAAAGGAAATTTGACAGTAGTATATCTAAATCTAGATATAAATCCAAATATAGAAATTTGGAGTGCAGATATTGTCACAAAATAGGGCACATTAAGGCCGATTACTTTAAATTAAAAAATAAATTAAAGTAAAAGAAAAAATTATTGAGAAAACTACTAAGTCCGCTGAAGCTAGTGTAGCAGTTGATGAGAATGTTAAAAATATTTTCTTTGCTACTGATGACAGGACGAGGTCTAAAAATGAATGGATTTTAGATTCGGGTTATTCTTATCACATATGTCCCAATAGAGATTTATTTTATCTTGTAATGGTAGAATTATTTTGATGGGCAATAATGCCGCGTGTGATGTTGTTAGTAGAGGCACAATCCGAATTAAAATGCATGATGGTATTGTGAGGATGCTCACTAATGTTGGACATGTTCTTGATTTAAAAAAGAATCTCTTTAGGCAAGCTAGAGGCTCTTGGGTGTAAATACGCAGTTGAATGTGGAGTTATGAAAGTTTCTAGAAGTGTCATTGTTGTCTTGTAGGTCTGATAGCTTGTATATTTTGTAGGGAACTACTATCACAGGCTCGGTTGCAGTCTCATCATTATCATTGTCTGATTCTGACATCATCAAATTATGACATATGCATTTGAGTCATATGAGCGAAAAAAGTTTGAGCATATTGAGCAAAAAGGGTCTTCTTTGCAAATAGAGTATTGGGCCACTGGATTTCTTTGAACACTGCATTTTTGGAAAGCAGAAAAGAGTCAACTTCAATTCTCTAGCAGTTCACAAAACAAAAGGTACTCTTGACTATATCCATTCAGACCTTTGGGGTCCAACTAGTGTTCAGTCTAAGGGTGGTGCTAGGTATATATTAACTTTCATTGACGATTATTCAAGGAAAGTTTGGGTTTATTTTCTAAAGCATAAAAATGATGTTTTTCTAACCTTTAAATAATGAAAGACTTTAATTGAGAAGCAAACAAGTAAACAGATTAAGCGGCTTCGAACAAATAATGGCATGAAATTTTGTGAAGGTGACTTTGATGAATTCTAAAAAAATGAAGTTTGGCATCGCACTGTTAGGATGACACCTCAATAAAATGGTGTGGCCAAATGTATGAATAGAACACTCTTAGAGAGAGCAAGGTGTATGATCTCAAATATAGGGTTGACAAAGGACTTTTGGGCAGAGGCGATTAATATAGCTTGTTACGTTATCAACCGCGCTCCTTCTGCAGCACTTAATTTTTAAACTCCGAAGGAAGTTTAGTCAAGTACTCGTACTGATTACTTTGATTTAAAATTTTTTGGGTGTCTAGCATAAATACATGTAAATAAAGGAAAATTAAAGCCTCAAGTTAAAAAGTGTATTTTCCTTGGGTATGCTTCTGGGGTAAAAGGATATAGATTATGGTATTCTGATCCTAAATCCTCAAAATTTATAATCAGTAGAGATGTTACTTTTGATGAATTGTCTATGTTATCTTCCAAAGAGGAATCTACTAGTTGTACAAATGATAGTGCACAAAAGTAGGTGGAGCTTGAGATTGATAGTTCTGATTCCTTTTAGTCGAACTCTTCTACTCAAAGAATGTCAATAGATGGTCCCGAGTCTACTAACGAAGATGATCCAAAGGAAGAGCAATATTCCATAGCTAAGGATAGATCACAGAGAGATATTCGACCACCATAAAGATATGTAAATTTGGTTGCATATGCTTTGTCTATTGCAGAATAAACAAGTGAAGTTGGTGAGCCTACTACCTACTCAGATCTAGTTTCTTATGATAATTCCGCTAAGTGGTTGATTGCGATGAATGAAGAAATTGAATCTCTCCATCAGAACAGAACTTAAGATCTTGTGAAGCCACATTCGAGTAAGAAAATTATTGAATGCAAATTAGTCTTTAAAAGGAATGAAGGTATTTCAAGGGTTGAAGATGCAAGGTACAAAGCACGATTGGTTGCAAAGGGCTATAGTCAAGTACATGATGTTGATTTTAATGACATATTTTCACCTATTATTAAATATAGCTCTATTCATGTTTTGCTTGATTTAGTTGTACTGTTTGATTTGGAATTAGAGCAACTTGATGTCAAGATAGCTTTCTTACATGGTGAACTTGAAAAATAAATTTACATGGAGCAATCTCATGGATTTGAAGTTGACGGTAAGAAAGACCATATTTGCTTGTTAAAGAAATCCTTGTACGGATTGAAGTAGTCTCCAAGACAGTGGTATAAGAGGTTTGATTCTTTTATGTTGGGTCATGGTTACACGAGGAGCATGTATGATAGCTATGTCTACTTCCGGAAGTTAACTAATGGCTCTTTTGTGTATTTGTTGCTTTATGTTGATGACATGCTTATTGCAGCTAAGAATTTGTTAGAAATTCACACTTTGAAAATACAACTGAGTAGTGAATTTGAAATGAAAGATTTGGGAGCAACTAAGAAAATTCTTGGTATCAAAAGAGAACGAGGAGTTAGAAAATTATTTCTGACCAAGAAAAATTACCTCGAGAAAGTCTTGGAAAGATTTGGTATGAAAAATGCTAAACTAATGAGTACTCCTCTTGCTAGCCATTTTTGGCTATCTGCTGCTTAGTCACTACAGTCAATTGAAGAGGAAGAATATATGGTGCAAGTTCCATATTCTAGTACCATCGGCAATATTATGTATGCAATGGTTTATACTCGTCCAGATATTTCACAAGCAGTTAGTGTGGTTAGCAGATATATGTCTCACTCGGGTAAAACACATTGGCAAGCCGTGAAGTGGATTCTCAGATACTTGCAAGGGACTTCAAATGCTTGTTTGGAGTTTGAGAAAAATTGTGACACTTTGGTTGGTTTCATCAACTCTGATTATGCTGCGGATCTTGATAAACGAAGATCTTTGACAGGCTATGTTTTTTACGTTGACGGTTGTGTAGTTAGTTGGAAAGCTTCCTTATAACTTATCGTGGCTTTATCTACTACAGAGGTAGAATATATGATAGTGACAGAGACGATCAAAGAAGTTTTATAGTTAAGAGGTTTGTTCGACGAATTATGTCTGCATCAAGGTGTTACTACAATTTGTTGTGATAGTTAAAGTGCTATTCATTTGACTAAAGACTAGATTATCATGTATCATAAGAGGACGAAACACATCGATGTGAAGTTTCATTTTATTCGGGATACCATTGCTGAGGGAAAGGTCCTTGTTCAAAAAATTCATACGAAGAATAATCCAACTGATATGCTTACGAAGCCTCTTCCAGTTTACAAGTTCAAGCAGTACTTGGACTTGGTTGGTGTTCATTGTTGGTGATTGCCCGTTGGGGCTTTTGTGAAGAAGGTGGAGCAAGTTTTGTTAATTGTCAATGTTGGGACATGCTAAGGTGGAGATTTGTTAGTTTGGCAAGTCCCACATAGTCCCACATCGAGAAAATCAAGCTTGCTATCTCCTATTGCAACTATAAATGAGGGCCTAGACTTTGAAACCATATGCACCATAAGAAAAACCTAATTATTTACTTTGGGTTTAATTTCTATTAAGTCCACACTTCGTTAAAATAGTTTAGGCTTTTCTTGTTTAGTAGTTTCAGGTGTTTTATGGCCTAGGAACATTTTCCTAAGGCATTTATAATTATCCCTTTTATAGTAGAGTTTTGCTCCTCTTCTGTCCGTAGAGGTAGGTCAATTGATCGAATCTTATAAATCTGGTGTCCTTGTCTCTTTTATTTTTCTGCTTTATTATCTTTATTGGGTTGCCAAATTACTCTTTGGTAAATTTCTTGGGGCCAGCTCTAACAAACTATATCGTTAGAGTTGGCTTTAGAAAATTTACCAAAGGATAATTTGGCAACCCAATAAAGATAATAAAGTAGAAAAATAAAAGACACAAGGACACTAGATTTACGTGGTTTGGTCAATTGACCTACGTGACGGAGGAGGAGCAAAACTATACTATAAAAGGGACAATTACAAATACCATAAGAAAAAATTAAACCATGTCTTGTTGTGCATCTGGCTTCAAAACCCAAGCCCTTATTTATAGTTGCAATAAGAGATAACAAGCTTGATTTTTTCGATGTGGGACTATGTGGGACTTGCCAAACTAACAAATCTCCACCTTGACATGTCCCAACATTGATAATTAACAAAACTTGCTCCACCTTCTTCATAAAAGCCCTAGTGGGCAATCACCAACAATGAACACCAACCAAGTCCAAGCACTGCTTGAACTTGTAAACCGGAAGAGGCTTCGTAAGCATATTAACTGGATTGTTCTTCGTATGAATTTTCTAAACAAGGGCATTTCCCTTAGCAATGATATTCCGAATAAAATGAAACTTCACATCGATGTGTTTCGTCCTCTCATGATACATCCGGTCTTTAGTCACATGAATAGCACTTTGACTATTATAGTAAATTGTAGTAACACCTTGATGCAGACATAATTCGTCGAACAAATCTCTTAACCATAAAACTTCTTTGATCGCCTCTGTAGTAGATAAAGCCATGACAGGTTGTAAGGAAACTTTCCAACTAACTGTATGCAAAAAACATAACCTGTTAAAGATCTTCATTTATCAAGATCTACAGCATAATCAGAGTCGACGAAACCAACCAAAGTGTCATGATTTTTTCCAAACTCTATACAAGCATCTGAAGTCCCTTGCAAGTATCTGAGAATCCACTCCACAGCCTGCCAATATATTTTACCCAAGTGAGACATATATCTGCTAACCACATTGACTGCTTGTGAAATATCTAGATGAGTACAAACCATTGCATACATAATACTACCGATGGCACTGGAATATGAAACTTGCATCATATATTCTTTCTCTTCAACTGACTGTAGTGACTGAGCAGCAAATAACTGAAAATGACTAGCAAGAGGAGTACTCATTGGCTTAGCGTTTTTCATGCCAAACCTCTTTAAGACTTTCTCGAGATAATTTTTCAAGGTTAGAATTAATTTTCCAACTCCTCGTTCTCTTTTGATCTCCATGCCAAGAATTTTCTTAGCTGCTCCCAAATCTTTCATTTCAAATTCACTACTCAGCTATATTTTCAAAGTATGAATTTCTGATAAATTCTTAATTGCAATAAGTATGTCATTAACATAAAGCAACAAATACATAAAAGAGCCATCAGTTAACTTCTGGAAGTAGACATAGCTATTACACATGCTCCTCGTGTAACCATGACCCAATATAAAAGAATCAAACCTCTTATACCACTATCTTGGAGACTACTTCAATCCGTATAATGATTTCCTTAACAAACAAACATGGTCTTCCTTACCGTCAACTTCAAATCCATGAGGTTGCTCTATGTAAATTTGTTCTTTAAGTTCACCATGTAAGAAAGCTGTTTTGACATCAAGTTGCTCTAATTCCAAATCATACATGGCAAATAAAGCAAGAAAAACATGAATAGAGCTATGTTTAACAATAGGTGAAAATACATCATTAAAATCAATACCATGTACCTGACTATAGCCCTTTGCAACCAATCGTACTTTGTATCTTGCATCTTCAACCCCTGGAATATCTTCCTTCCTTTTGAAAACCCATTTACATCCAATAATTTTCTTACCCGAAGGCGGCTTTACAAGATCCCAAGTTCTATTCTGATGGAGAGATTTAATTTCTTCATTCATCGCAATCAACCAATTAGCGGAATTATCACAAGAAACTACATCTGAGTATGTAGTAGGCTCACCAACTTCACTTGTTTCTTTTGTAAAAGACAAAGAATATACAACCAAATTTGCATATCTTTGTGGTGGTCGAATATCTCTCTATGGTCTATCCTTGGCTATGGAATATTACTCTTCCTCTGGATCATCTTCGTCAGTAGACTCGAGACCATCTACTGGCATTCTTTGAGTTAAAAGAGTTCGACTGAAAGGAATCAGAGCTACCAATCTCAAGCTCTACTTGCTTCTGCACACTATCATTTGTACAACTAGTAGATTCTTCTTTAGAAGATAACATAGATAATTCATCAAAAGTAACATCTCTACTGATTACAAATTTTTGGGATTTGGGATCAGAACATCATAGTCTGTATCCTTTCACCCTAGAAGCATACCCAAGGAAAATGCACTTTTTAACTTGAGACTCTAATTTTCCTTTATTTATATGCATGTATTCTAAACACCCAAAAATTTTTAAATCAGAGTAATCAGTAGGAGTACCTGACTAAACTTCTTCCAAAGCTTTAAAATTAAGTTCTGCAGAAGGAGCGCGATTGACAATGTAATAGGCCATATTAATCGCCTTTGCCCAAAAGTCCTTTGTCAACCCTATATTTAAGATTATACATCTTGCTTTCTCCAAGAGTGTTATGTTCATACGTTCGGCTACACCATTTTGCTAAGACATCATCCTAATAGTGCGATGCCGAACAATTCCTTCATTTTTGTAGAATTCATCAAAGTCATATTCATAAAATTTCATACCATTATCTATTCAAAGCCGCTTAATCTGGTTACCTATTTGCTTCTCAATCAAAGCATTCAATTGTTTAAAGGTTAGAAAAATCTCATTTTTATGCCTCAAAAAATAAACTCAAACTTTCATGGAATAATCACCAATGAAAGTCAACATATACCTGGCACCACCCTTAGACTGAACATGAGTTGTACCCCAAAGGTCTAAATAAATATAGTCAAGAGTACCTTTCGTTTTGTGAACTACTAAAGAATTGAAACCGACTCTTTTCTGCTTTCCAAAAATGCAGTGTTCATAGAAATCCAGTGGCCCAGTACTCTATCTACAAAGAAGACCCTTTTTGCTCAATATGCTCAAACTTTTTTCGCTCGTATGACCCAAACACATATGCCATAATTTGATGATGTTAGAATCAAACAATGATGATGATGAGACTATAACCGAGCTTATGACAGTAGTTCCCTACAAAATATACAAGCTACCAGACCTACAAGCTTTCATAACAATAAGGACACTTCTAGAAACTTTCATAACTCCACCTTCAGCTATGTATTTACACTCAAAAGCCTCTAGGTTACCTAAAGAGATGAGATTTTTTTAAATCGGGAACATATCTAACATTATTGAGCATCCTCACAATACCATAATATATTTTAATTCAGATTGTGACTCTACTAACAACATCACACATGACATTATTGCCCATCAAAACAATTCCACAATTACAAAATTCATATGTGGAAAACAAATCTCTGTTGGGACACATGTGATAAGAACAACCCGAATCTAAAATCTATTCATTTTTAAATCTCATCCTGTCATCAGTAGTAAAGAAAATATTTCCAACATTCTCATCAGCTACTACACTAGCTTTAGTGGACTCAGTAGTTTTCTCAATAATTTTTCCCTTTTGCTTTAATTTATTTTTTAATTTAAAGCAATCAGCCTTAATGTGCCCCATTTTATGATAATATCTGCACTCCAAATTTCTATGTCTGGATTTAAATCTAGATTTAGATCTACTACTGTCAAATTCCCTTTTATCTATTCTACCCCTGATAACCAGACTCTCAGCTTGATTCCCTCTACTTTCCCTAGTGATATCCCTATCTATCTGTTCCTTATATTTTAGTGCAGATTTTAATTTCTTGATACAAAATTATTTCTTTTCTATAAATTATAGTATCATGGAAATACTTAAAGGATTGGGGAAGAGAACACAAAAGTAACAAGGTTTTATCCTCGTCATCAATTTTCGCATCTATATTCTCCAAATCCATAACTAAGGAATCAAATTTATCAAGATGTGAGAGCATAGATATACCTTCAATCATCCGAAGCATATACAAACTCTACTTCAAGTAGAGACGATTCTCCACTGTCCTCTTCATATATAAGGCTTTAAGCTTGTCCCATATGCTCTTAGCCGTAGTCTCCGTAGCTACCTCTTGTAAAACCTCATCAAAGAGATTTAGAATAATGCTTGATCAGGCTTTCTTATCCATACCCACAAGATCTTCCTTTGACGTATCATTTGGAATGTTCTCAACTCCCTATAGTGCCAAATCAACTCCGTCTTGAACTAGAATGACCTCCATCTTGAGCTACCCACATGTCGAAGTTGACATTTCTATCGAATTTCTCGACAATGATATTTGTTATTGTCATTGTTACCAAAAGATCCTGAAACCAGGCTCTGATACCAAAAATTTTCTCATATCAGCTATAAGATTTCCCCAACTATATGAGGAAATCTCTCTACTTTGTTGAGGGAAATCCTTTATTTTATTGAGGAAAATCCTCCCTCCTAATCTGTATAAATAGGAGAGGGATATATTAATGCATTTAAGCTTATTCAATAAAGCTTCTTCAATAAAACTTCATCAATAAAGCTTCTTTAATAATTCTTCTTTCTCTTCTATTATAGTATCGCTACAGCTACCTCCTCTGTTGTAGTATTACTGTTCCTCTGTTGTAGCTTTCTCCACTACTGCACCTCTAATACAGCTTTCTCTTTTACTATAGCATCATTGCAGCTTTCTCCTCTATTGCAGCTTCCTCCTCTATTGCACCTCTATTGCAGCTTCCTCCACTACAGCATTGCTATAGCTTTCTCCATTGTTGTAGCTTTCTCCTCTACTACAATCATCGTCGTCACCGTCGTAGCCGCAGCAACAGCAACAGCAGCAGCGATATGCTCTTGTCCTACTCATGAAGCCTCTTGCTCGTAAACTATTTGCTTTGCATCGATCCAAGATTGATATCCTTAATAGGAGCACTATCTTATGGGGGCATGATAGCATATAAGATTTTCCCAATTATATGAGGAAATCTCTCTACTCTGTTGAGGAAAATTCTCCCTCCTAATCTATATAAATATGAGAGGGACATGTTAATGCATTTAAACTTCTTCAATAAAGATTCTTCAATAAAACTTCTTAAATAAAGCTTCTTCAATAATTCTTCTTATCTTCTATTCTTTCCAACAGATATCATACGTCATATATAAAATTCTCTCGGCCTTTAAAAATTACAATAAATCCTACAAACATATCATCAAACTATAACGGAAGCTCATAATCTATGAAATACTTGGGTTTCTATATCTCCATCTCTCAAATCTCATTAAGCTTATAAAATTCTCTTATTGATAAAGCCCTTCGTAAAAATCAATGTGTAGTCCAAAGATCTCATTTCTTAGGCTAGCAAATCAACCTTAATTTTCTCGATGATTAATTTTATTCTAATCTATTATTTGATAAATATAAAATTTTTGACCAAATCCTCCATCGTACTTCTAAAGTCTCGAACTTAAATTTTATTAGGTTGGACAAAGTTATCACCTTCAAAACTAAGATTTAATCACCTTGGCATTAAAGATTTAATCACCGTTACACAATCCATATGTGCTAAATATTTATTCCCCCTTTTAACTATCAAATATAACTTTCTCTCCCCTTTTGAATTTTTTTTATACAACTACTAATAACTTTAAAATAGGATTTAGAAAATAAATCGACAATGTTGAGGAAACTTCCATCCCACTTAGATCCTTAGATATCTAATATTCCTATGACCTGAATGGGCTGATCTAATTGCTCATAATGGTTAGAAAACCTCTCATCCACTATGGATTCCACCCTTTCCTTACCAAAAAGAATTCTATAAATCTATCTAGCTGCTAGCCCCAGTAAGAATAAGTGAGTTTGGTTCTTTAGTTCAAATTAGATTTTCTTCTTAAACAATGCTTTTCATTTATTGAGAAAAGCTAACATTAAAGAAGAGCTTATTTGGCTTGGTTGGAAAGTGATACAAGATTTGAAGGTTTATTTTAAAATCAAAAAATTTCTTTGAAAACTTATTTGAAACAAACTTTCCACTTAGGATCTATCAAAATTGTTTTATTCACAAATTGACTTTTGATATTGGCAAGCATTACACAGTTTTCACATAGCACATTTTCTTTGAATATGAATTAGCTCTTGGACTTTGGAACACTATTAAGTATCATCTCAAAGTTGATTTTTCTAAACTTTGACAGTTGATATCTTAAATCTTGACGTTTTGAATCATCCTCATTTGCTTCTATTGACTCCTCACTTCTTAGAGACATCATTGCAATTACCTTATGACACCTTTGATTAAACTAAAATAATTCATGTTTTTGTAATCATCAAGCTAAGAAGGCTCCTACCCTTTGGAAAAAGGTGATATCATCCATTGATGATCCTATTTGCTTTGATACGAAATCTAAGAGGGTCTTCTTCCCATCCCACAACTTCACTCTATAAACCCTTCAACCACTAATCAATATATTAACTTTTCTTTTCCATATATGAAATTGCTATATCCTTTTCCCATCATAGGCTGATGAAGGCTATGCTATGCTCAAAGTCTTACGGAAAGCCCTTGAACTTGAGTTTTAATGAGTTTTTTTTCACACATACTCTCAAATTCATGTTGATTTTGTCAATAAAATTAATCAGGTACCTTAGCACCTCTACTTTTTATTCCTAGATATTTTTAGTTTATTCGGATCAGTTTATATAATCAAGATTGTCCATATTTTAAGAATCATAAATAGGAAAGCCCATCTTCTAACCACTAATAGTCTAAGCTTTGATAATAGTCATTTTCAGGATAATGAATCCTCCCAATCTACTCTATTTATACTTAACTCTTTTGATTAAGAAGTACAATCGATCGTTAAAAATATATATATATATTTAAGAAACTTAGCTTTGAATCCTTCAAAATCTGTCGCATTTGAACATAACTCTTTTATCAAAGAAGTACAATTAATCTTTATAAAAACATTTAAGAAACTTCGCTCTTTGATCTTTCCTTGGCAATCCTTCAACGGTTGCACAAGTTGCATGCGTACAGGCATAGACTATAACTCTCATTATTGATCTTATTAAAATATGAATCCAAGCTAAATGTGCTCCTTATAAAAACGATTGTATACTCATGCTTTGTCTATATCCGCTGCTTAGTTAGGAATCTAGCCTTAAAAATAAAGCCACCATGTCCTTTCCCATCAAATACATAGAACTTGGGTGTGTTTCTTTTCTAAAATAAACTTGGATAAATATGAAAGGACAATCTAGTGGGTGCATGTTGAATTATTTGGCACTACACATGCAGAACATAGTTGGATCAATTGTCTTTAAAAAACTAGGTTTATACATGAAGACAAGGTTTGATGTAGCGTAAGACTATGGGCTTGGAAATTTGTTAGTCAGATGTCTTTTCATGATCCTGTCTAATATATTTGAGGAGGACTAACTAGAGTATGTCATTGATGGCACCAAACTAGATGCTGAAAGCTACAAGATACTATTATTTTTTTAGGGCCATTGAAAGAGATACATATGGTTTAGAAATGTTCCAAATTGCTATAACTCTTTTGAGTTTTGGTTGAATTCTTTTTCCAACATGCTTGCTCTTAGTCTCTTTTTTTTTTTTTTTTGTGTTCTAACTACCAACAAACACTTCATATATGTATTGTGTATGGCTACAGTACACTAAGAAGTATTTGTACTTTCTGTTGAGTATATGGATCAAATAAGAAAAGAGGAGAGAGAAAGTTGATGTAAATAACATAAAAAAGTAAAGTAATAAATCTAAAAATAATTGACTAATGTTCCTGAAGAGTCTAAATATTTACAATTCAAAATATATTAGACTTTGAATCATTTTCAAATTTTCTAATTCTAATGAAATGTAAACTTCTTATCTAAATTATAATAACATTATCTTTAACCCTTTCAGACTTCAACATCAAAATGAATGCCCAATCATGTGGATGAAATCTATTTATTGAAATGCTTAAGCAGATGAACTGATCAGAAAAGCCTATCATCATCACCAGAGAGAGAGAGACTTGGACATAAATTGTTAGTGTTTAGATGCTAATGAACCACACAAAAAATATCATATGTATTACTTTGTTGACACTACTCTGCATATACATTGTGCAAAACATAATGTCTACATTACAGAACAACATGTTGCAGTAAAGCATACGTTAGGGGTATAGTACACAACACACTGTGATGGCTAGGATAAGGAGACTGGTGGCCAAGTGTAGCTAGTCCAACGAGTATTTGTGAGATTTATAAGTTCTTTTTTCCCATCAAAATCTATTGATGTACTTTTCCTTGGATTAACTTCATGCCTTTCTTCCCTTTCTCATGGAGAGGTCACCATCTTCATTTGTGATATTGAACGGGTGGAGAAATTATAGTCTTTCTTCACTGTTAATGATGTGGAAGAGACAGATTTAGTGGAAAAAAGAGCATTAATATCTTCCAGAATCAGCAAAGACGAGCCTCTCTCTCTCTCTCTCTCTGATTCCTTCCTACTGCATGAGAATCCACGCCAAGGATTCATCGCCAAACCGCAACCTAGTTGCTCTGTTCGTCAGTCATCATCAAGGTTAATAGAAGGCCGCAAGCAATTACCAGGACAATTCACTGGAAGCTTATCAAGGTTAATATGAGAATCCCAGTGCAAGACGATGGTACAAGTCAAGGGATTAACAGGCTTTACTACGAGACTCATTTATGTAGATGAAGCAATTAGGATTGGGTGGTCAAGAGTGCAATATATTGATGCAATCCAAAGCTTAGTGGATTAATGTCGTGATACAATAATCAAATAATTAGTCAGGTAAATACTATGCCCAAAATTTTAAGCTTTCATTGAAGTGTTTAATGTTGCATATAATCTCTATCAGTCGCTATAAACATGAACTTACAAGTGAAACCTAAACACAATAAGTGGAACTAACTATGTCTATTTTCTAGCATCATGTATGCTATTAAGTGTTTTACATTTGTTTGCACAACCCTCGGACGTAAACTCGCATGAAGGCAGTGACAACTTTGTGTAGCACAAGCTATTTACCTGCATTTTTGTTCTAAGCAGAAGAAATAGAGGGAAGAGGAGAGAGAGAGAGAGAGAGAGAGAGAGAGAGAGCCACAACAAGGTTGGTTAGATCAGATGTAGGGTCTCCCAAAGAACAGGCCTAGTTTCTTTGTAGTTGGTGATGGTAAGTCCGATTAATCTGATCTGACACCAAAGAAATGACTGAGTTTATTCTTTGATTTGTTTAGAAATTCAGTAACAATGAGTGATGTAAATTACATCATTTCAAAACTGTAAACTTGGTTATATATCATCTAACTCTTTTGATATTCATTAATATGATATTATTCCTTTAGTTCTCTTTTTCAATCTCTCTTCACATAAGAATATTTTGTAACATTCTTTTTCTATTCATGTATGGCATAATTCTCTCTCCCTAGTAAGAGTAAGTGGCGTAACCAACTTTATCTACAACCATAGTTTGGTCAATGATATAATTAACTTTTATCCGATAGAGTCGTCAGATGATATATATCTGAGTCTATTCTACAAACTATCAACTTAAGTTTTTTAATTGGATTAATGTTTGATTCAATATACATTAATCCTAACTAATTTGACTCACTCTTCGTTATGATATTTTCATCATCTATTATAAGAGCCTTGTAAACAAAAAGAGTGGGTCAAAAAAAAAAGAAAAAAAAAAAAAGAAAGAGATTTAATCAGAGTCAAGTTTATGGTACAAAAAAAAGTTAGTCATACTAAACAGTTAAGCTTATAGGACGGATAAAACTAATCGCACCATTGATCAAGCTATAGTTGCGGGCAAAATTGATTACATCACTTATAAGTAAGGAGGAGACAATTAAATCACATATGAATAGGGAAAGAATGCTAGAAGATATTCATGAAATTAAAAAAGAGGACTAAGAGAATAATATCATATTAGTAAATATCAAGATAGTCGAATAATATATATATAACTCATAAACTATCATATTAAATTTTTAGCTTAAATTATTATTAATTCTGATTAGTTTGACTCACTCATTATAAATCAATGTCCTCTATATCGTTCATCTTCTCTCTCCTCTCGTCCATTCCAAACCCGGACTAGGCTGCCTCAAATCTCCGGTGGCAAAAGGGTGGGAGTGGAGGAGATCCACAAAGAGCACAATCTGAGATATGGGAAGGGCTCCGTGTTGTGACAAGGCAAAGGTCAAGAAAGGCACTTGGTCTCCTGAGGAAGACAAACAGCTGAAGGAGTACATAGAGAGGCATGGAACAGGTCGAAATTGGATTGCTCTCCCCCAGAAAGCTGGTAACGCAAGGAGTCTTATCGTTTTTATTTGTGTATTTACCTTCTGCTCGTTTATTTCTGCTTCCTTTTTGAAGTGATATGGTGTTCTAGGATGTCATATGAGGTAGAGAGAAGGATTCTTCGATGGCTGTTGCATGGATATTGAGGATTTGTTTGGACTGTGAACAGGTCTGAGGAGGTGTGGAAAGAGTTGCAGGCTGAGATGGCTCAACTACTTGAGGCCTAACATAAAGCATGGGGACTTCTCTGATGAAGAAGATGGGATCATTTGCAGCCTGTTTGCTAGCATTGGAAGCAGGTGATTTGATTGCATTCCTATATCCCTGCACATATTTCATACCCATTTCATCCTTTTAGCTTATATCTACATTGGGTTTGATACGCATATATAGTCCATCCTCTCTCTCTCCCTCTCTCTCTCTCTCTCTCTGTGCATGAAGGAGAAGTATCTTCTGCATTATGCTTCTCAAATGCCAAATTAATTTGCAAGTGCAGATGGTCAATCATAGCAGGCCAGCTTCCAGGCAGGACTGACAATGACATCAAGAACTACTGGAACACCAAACTGAAGAAAAAGCTCTTTGACCAACCGCCATCCCACAGAAATCCTCATCATCAGCAGCACTACCGGACGCAGTCCTTCTCATCGAACCTTGAGATGGCTGTTCCATTCCCAGACCTGGAAGGCATTCCTATCCATCCGAGTCTCTTCGATTCTCTTACACCAACCTTCTTTTCCCCTCTTTGCCAACGCCCAGCGTATCAAAGTGGCAATCTCATTATGTTTGGAGGTGACCAACCGAGCTGCAGCTCATCTGATGGCAGCAGCATCCACACCGGCTATGGAAGCGAGCATATGAGCTCTGAGAACCATCTCCATGAGAAGCTGCTACCTTGTGGTGAGGCGTCACTGAGATACGAGTTTGATGAGGCTAGCCAATTGCATGCTTGTCCGGTTGATGCCTTCGACAACCTCTACCTTGATAGCAAAAGCAGTGCAACCATGGACATGAGCTTGAGGAACATGGCAAGGGCCATCTATCACTGCTGATTAATTGTATAACGACAAGAAATACTTTCTTTTTTCCTTCTCTTTGGGGGATGACATGGTGTAATAACGACGTGCAAGACTTAAGAACCAGTGTTGGATGTTCTTTGGGTTGCGTCCCTCCTGATATATGATGCTTGTTGTATTGGAGTCTGGTCCTACATGGCTGCTCATTCACAGCCTTCTGTGTTCAGTGAGTTGCAGTTTCCTAAGTACATCAATGAGAGTCCTATTATAATAATAAGAAACATTGTCCCTCATTGCTTAGTCTTCATTTCTCTTTTTCTTAAAAAAAAATATTTTTTATTTATCATAATCCCTAAAATATTTTTTTGGGGATTCTTAAAAAAATGTAATCTCTTTTTCTTCTCAAAAAATATTTTTTATTTATCATAATCCCTAAAATACCTCTTGATATAACAACTGAAGAAGAACCATGGACCAGTCTATATGATGAATCATGTAAAGATTTATACTGTTGGTTATAATATTTTTGAATAAATTTCCTACCTTTTGAGATTTTTTTTGTTGAGTTCATCAAGCTTACTAAGGGATAATTATAGATTATTTCTTATATTTAATTATAATTAATATTATATTTTTATATTTTAAAAAATAATATTAAAATCTTTTAAGTGAAACATTTAAACTCAATTCTTTTTACGTGAACACGAATAAGAAAAACGTAATTTTATTATTTTTTTTAAATTATTCAATTTATATCAACTTATCGCCCTAAGCGATTTCCACTTCCTCTCCTCTTTCCAATGCCTGCAGCACCCGCTCGACCGCCGCAACCTGCTTGCCCGTCGTTGTTGGCGAGGGTTAGGTCGACGACGTTGGTGTTATCGAGGCTGGGCGGGATGTTCTGGATGAACCCGTGTGCGGATGAGGAAGACGACGGATGGGACGAGGCCGGCGTAGCCGTTGTAGCGGAGGTCGAGGAAGGCGAGGTCGACGAGTCGGAGCACGCTGGCGGGGAAGCCGCCGGAGAGGCAGTTGTTGCTAAGGTCGAGCTCGTAGAAGAAGGGAAGGTTGGCGAGGGTGGGAACGGTGCCGCCTGTTGGAATTAAACTTGTTCAAATGTCATAAAAAGGTTCATTGCATCAACAGGGAGATTCATTACATGAAGAAGAAAAAATGGATTAAAAGTCTACAGAAGAATAAGTCAAATTGGTTATTAGTTCTTGAAAGGGTTTCTTGAAAGAGAATGATTCATCTTGAATATAATTAATATAATGTATCTTTGGGGACTATATAAACCCCATATGTTGGGACATGAGTGTAAGAGAGTTTCTGAAATTGTAAAAGAGTTTTTCTTGAGAGAAATATAGAAGATAGAAAGCTTGTCCTACTCTTCCTCTATTTGATAACTCTATACCCTCTTCCTATCAACATCAACATTTGGTATGAGAGCATAGGTTAAGCTATGTTGGTGCATCCAACTCCAGATCCCCAGATTGATAAAAGAAAATTATGACATATGGTGCATCCAAATGAAGGTTCTTCTAGGCTCCCAAGATGTATGGGAGTTTGTAGAAGATGGATTTGCTGAACCAAGTCCAGCAGAAGAAGGAGCAATGAATGCAGAAGGAAGAAAACAACTCAAAGAAAGAAGGAAGAAGGAGAAAAAGGCTTTGTTCACAATCTACCAAGGCCTTGATGATACAATGTTCGAGATCATCGCTCCAGCAAATACTTCAAAGGAGGCTTGGGAAATGCTTCAAAGAGCATTCGGTGGTGTTGATAAGGTAAAGAAACTTCGTCTACAAGTTTTACGAGCCGAGTTTGAGAAATTACAACAAGGTACTTCTGAAACTATTTCTGATTACTTCTCAAAAATCATTTCTATTGTTCATCAAATGAGACGAAATGGTGAACAAGTAAATGATCAGAGAGTAATAGAAAAAATATTGAGATCTCTAGATCCGAAATTTGATTTTATTGCTGTTGCGATTGAAGAATCTAAAGATTTGGAAAAAATATCTTTAGAAGAACTTATGGGTTCCCTTCAAGTTCATGAACAAAGGATTACAAAAAGAGGAGAAGAGAAAACTATGGAGCAAGCACTACAAGCTAAGTTTGCTCTTGAAAATAAAAGAGAAACAAATTATCAAAGAGGAAGAGGACGAGGACAAAGAGGAAGAGGAGGCAGAAATCAGACCAATCAAGAATCTCCAAACAGTGAAGATGTTGGAGAAAATTATAGCCAAAGAGGCCGAGGTTATGGTCGAGGACGTGGCCGAGGCCGTGGACGTGGCAGAAACTCTAAAAGGTCTGAAATACAATGCTATTTTTACAAAAGGTATGGACATTACTCTTATGAATGTTATTATAATCCTAACAATCAAGGTGATAAGGCAAATTTTGTTGAGGAAGAAAAGAAGGAAAATCAAGTTTTGCTAATGAGTTATGAAAATTTGAAAAATGATCAGTCTATGACATGGTATCTAGATACAGGAGCCTCAAATCATATGTGTGGCATCAAAGAGGTATTTTCAGAAATAGATACAAGTTATTCCGGGAACATTATATTTGGCGATTTGTCTCAAAGACCAGTAAGAGGCAAAGGTAAAATTCTCCTTGAACTTAATAATGGCAAGGAAGTATGCATTTCAGATATTTATTATGTTCCTGATATGAAAAATAATATTTTAAGCTTGGGACAATTACTTGAAAAAGGTTATGAAATTGAGATGAAAGATATGGCTCTCTCAATTCTTGATAAGAATAAAACACTGATATCACATGTGAAAATGGCAAAGAATAGAATGTTTCCTCTGCATTTAACTATTTTTGATCAATCAAATTATTTTAAAGCTGATATTGAGGACATTTCTACACTTTGGCATCTTAGATATGCTCACTTAAATTTTGAGGCTTTGAAACTTCTAGAGAAGTATAATATAGTGACAGGAATGCCAAAAATTGATCGCCCAGCAAAATTATGTGAAGTATGTATCATGGGTAAGCAAGAAAGAAAGCTTTTCAAAGTGAGAAGGACAAAAAGAGCATAGAATCGACTTGATCTGGTACACTCAGATGTTTGTGACCCTATCAATCCAATATCACTTGGAGGAAGCAGGTATTTTCTTACATTTAC